>NW_009206017.1:0-52396 GCF_000690835.1 Fulmarus glacialis | reverse complement strand
AATTACAAAGATTCTTGATTACTTTTGCCAGAATAAATACTCTGCAGTAATCATCTTCACGAAATGTGGCCAAAATTGTAACAGTTTTTGTCAAGTTGTATTTTTCCAAATGATTTTTCTACTCTTCGTGGGGGACCCCAATGATTTTTCTGCCCACTCAGTTGAAGTAGGATTCTGGTCCCAGTGACACAGATATAACCCGGAGTGATGCCTTTGCCTTTGTGAAGAATTACTCTTTCTGTGCTTTACACAAGTTGGTTAAACAGAACTGTAACAACTTATAGGGCATCATTAGTAACTTAATAATCCATTAGCTGTGACAAAAAGGCATGTAAGTTTGGATATTTAGACTCCTACTCCCCTCCCCACCCATGTGGGGAAGACTTCAATAGTAAAAACTGCATAGCCGGTGGGAGGGGAATGCGATCATCTTCAAACTGTCACGGCAGGGGGAAAAATGCCAAAACTGGAAAATAACTGATCATTGAAACTGCTGATTGGAGGGGTGGGAGGAAGGGGGAGAGAAAAATTTGTGTTGGGGTACTGCTTTAGGCGAAGCAAAATTTTCTTTGAAAACAGCTTTAGTATTTCAGTGACATAGAAGGAGACATTCAGTTTGACTTTCAGTTGTGATACCGTTTTTCTTAAAACACAACAATACTTCAAGAATTGAAAAAGAATTTTTCAAGAAGAAAGCCAACACCTTCCATCCCCGAAAGGCTGCGATTTTTAGCTAGAATTAAGTCCTGCAGTCCTGATGAATAGATCTGTCCCTCGAAAAAACACATTTTCAAAGAGCTTTGTGTTTTGTTAAACTATTTAACCCATCGTCACGTGTCTGGTTTCATTCTCTAACCTTTCTCTTGAGTTTTGCATGCAAAAGCTTTGCTTTGTCAGACATCCTGCTAGGCTGTCTAAGAAAGGAATTGTTTCAGCCTGTTTAAAGGTAATCTGTCAAAAGGTTGAAAATAAATATTAATGCAGTCCTGCTTGGAACACTCTGTACCTTCCTTAGTACTGTGTGCTGAAGACCTCATCTGCTTCTGCAGCAAGTCTTTGTGATTATCAGGGTTTGCTCTGATGGAAAAGTAGCGCGAAGGTTCACAGCTCACAGTGGCTCAAGAAAATTACAGTAAGTATCCAAAGGTGCCTGCAAGCTGGAGTGGCAATGGGCCAGGTGGTGTTCTGATGTTTTTATATATATACATGGAGGAAGCAGATAGTGCCTCTAGGCAAATATAAAATTCTCAATTAGCTGAGAAAAGAACTTAGCTAGATATTCTCCCCCATTCGCAAAAGAACATTTATTTAGGTTCGGGAAGGTGAGATCCAGAGTGTAAAAAATTATTACTAGGATGAGGCGCTTTTATTATTGAGTTGCTTCACGTTATATCGAAAAGCCTGTGTATTTTTCTGTTCTCTACTTGGCACATTGAGTCATTGGAAACTGTCTCTCCCTTCTGTAAAACTGGCTTTAAGCTCAGTAATAAACTGAGCTCTGGAAAACACCAGGTAGTCAAAAACTAAAAACTCTTTCCTGACCATGGTGTTTTACCCCAAGCTTCCATTTCCCTAGCTGTAGGAGACAACAAGCGTGACTTCTAAAGCTTTTCAGAGTTCTTTGAATTTCCCCAAGAGGTACAACAGAAATGCGGCGTATTAGATGAGTGCCAGGCTTTTGTGCAACTGTGGCGGTTCTACTAAAGAAGATACTGGCTATTGTGCTAAAATAATATTGCTGTGGTATTGGAGAGATTCTTTACATTGTGCTAATATAGATTGGTAGTAGTATGCAACACAGGAAAAATGTGTCAGGCTCTTACTAGTACTGATAGCAAGATAAAGCCTACTATTGTTTAGGTGACAAAAGTAAAGGGGGCCGCGTATTGAATTTAGCAGACTCTACCCGTTACTTAGTACAAGCAGCAGGTATAACGTGTCTCCAGTGTGTGCTTCTTCATTCTTCTTGATGGGTATTCAGAAAGGCGGCTAAATTGGCGCTAGTTTGAGACAGTCTTGTGATGTTTGATCTCTTATGCTAAACAACAGACTCTGCTTAAACCCAGTTTAATATTGACCTTTTCCGTGACCTGGACTGTGCAACTTTTTGTATTCCCTATGAATAACTGAAGTGAGTTTACTACGTTGAAGAAAAAAACAGCTTGTAACCCTTTAATCATCCATGAAAACAATTCAAAAAAAAAAAGTCTGAACTCTTGAAATCCTGCAAACTGCCTTTATCTTTTAAGGGGGGGGAGGGGGGAAGGTGTATTTTTATATTGTATATATTTTCTTTAATAGTAAATTTCAAAAAAAATTGCTGGCTTGATTTGCTTAACAAAAATATAATGGAAGAACTATCCCATGTCTTATGTCTATGCTACATAGTCACAATTTTTGAAATGGCTGTTTTACTTTGGATGGTAAGGTAAACAGCCAGTAAGCTGAACAGCCGGCTGTGGAAGATCTCTGCAGATAAGGTCAAAAACATATAGATATAACTTTCTTTACTTAATTCAAGGAGTGTTTAGTTTGTTTTTTAAAGGATAAAAAAAACCCTTACATTAAGTGGTATGTGCAGTGGTAAGGCAGGTGCATAATAATATTTATGTAAGTGGATGGTAGATATTAGTGGGATTTGCAGAGCAAATTGGTAATGCTTTTTTTATTTTTCCAGCTATTAACGTATTAAAAGTCAAACTGTAGCGTTTGAGCACTAAAAGTCAGACTGGAGAGTTTAAGCACTAAATATACATGTGTACAAGAGCAGGCCAGAAGAGGCTCTTTCAAAAATATATGCATTGCTCTCTGTATTTAGAACCTGCTTTGTACTTTGGTAACACTGAATATGGAGTGGATGAAGGCGCTGGTTACGTGGAGATTCGTGTCTGGAGGACTGGAACAGATCTGTCCAAAGCAGCTTCTGTCACGGTGCGTTCCAGAAAAACAGAACCAGTGTCAGCAGAGGGTGAGTTACTCATAAAAATGTCGCTCAGGTTGCTTTAGAGTATGTGAGCATGAAAATGGGTTATCTGGCATTCGCTCTTAGTTCTCTTCAGTGTATATATGGGGTGGAAAAGTTAAATAAAAGACATCGGACGTGGATTTATCAGGTAGAAAACATGATATTTATGTCCCAGTTGTGTGTGGCAAGGGCAGCTCGGCGAAGCTCACTGACTTTCTGATGGAGACTGCAGAATGAATAAAATGACCGTAAATTTACTTGCACCTTAACCGATGGCAGACTTCGGGAGAAACAGTTGGAGTGAAAGAGTATTGTCTTTATAGCAAGATACTGTGTTTCCCTGGAATAAAACTGAATTTACAGCATAAATCTGCAGTTGCCCTGAAATGATGCTATCAGTACATTAGCCAAGGAGGCTTGCTTTATCTACGAGAACTGGTGTATCTGACATTTTAGGGTCTCTCAGTTACTGTGGAGAGAAATTCTGGAAGGCACCACCAGTGTGACCTCCAAGGATTTTCTCTGTCCATCACTGACCCAAAATACCCAAAATCTGGTGACTGCCTCTGTAAAATCCTATTCTTATTTCTCAGTCCCAACAGAAAGTCATTTTCCCTATCAGACTTTGGGAATACTTAAGCTGGCCAAAATTCTGTGGTGCTGTTTAAATATGTTGCTTGACTTGCTAGCTGCTAAATTAGTTTTAAGGAGCAGTTATAGCTGCTGGGTGTCAAGGAAATTGGTTGCATTAATGAGAATTTCTCTGTTCAGCCCAACAAAGTGATGATACGCTGGCAAGAGACAGATAAGGCTTCAGAAATGTTCATATTAATCAAGCTGAATGCAAAATTGTCTTTTTTAATATGTGTGTAATACATAATCAGATTTGCTACCAAAATAACAAAGAATTATAGCAACTAGTGATGCAGCATGTATTGAAGGAACAGTTAATTAACTTCTAAGGTACATATATGGAAATAGAATTTGACTACGGTTCTGAAGAACAGAGAAGTTGTTAGCAAAATAGACAATATATGTGATGAATATGTGAAGACTCACTATTCAGGTGAAGAAATATGATTGGGTCCTACAGGATTTTCTGTGTTGTGTATAAAGTAGCAAAGTAATGTTGCATTTCTGGTCTTGTATTTATAGGTTTTTTTTAAAAATCACTTCTGTTAAACCCTAGTTATGAGATTTGGAAAAAAATTCTTTTCACTAAATCTTTTCATAGTTTTCAAGTAGTTACAGAGTTTTGCACGCAAAAATATTAATATGGTTGTATATGAAATGCCTATGCACATAATATTTGATTAAGGGAAGAACAAAACCTGTGCAAGACTTGTAGTTCTTCCTGATGCACAGAGCCGACCAGGGAGGTCAGCTTTTATGCGGGCAAGTGTTCCTTGCCTCTAATCCGGAGGCTGCATAATGATGTGTAAAACAAAAAGGCACAGTTGCTTTTAGGTATGTAAACTTCAACATACTGTGACAAAGAAGGGAAAGAATTGCTGTCGTTACAAGCAACAAGTAGAACACTTAAAAGGGGATAGGGAGGAACACTCGGGCGAAAAAGAATGTAAAATTACGGAAATAGTCAGAACCTCAGTGAAACAATGGGACACAAGCAGAAGGAAGAAGTGAAGTCGTCATACATCTTCCAGTTTAGATTTAATAGTCTCATACACAGACAAAAAAGTAATTCTAGGTGCTCCCACTTGCACTCAGTCTGCCTGCTTCTTTTAGGGGTGAGACAGTGGTAACAGCATGATTTTCAAGCTCAGTGACCTAGTCTAGTGCAAGACACTTTTTCTTAGGGTACAGCTGGAATTATTCTGGGACGGACATCTGCTCCTTTAAAGGTAAATAGCTAAGTAAAACCTCATGTATGTAGTCCAGAGTTGAGCAAAAGGGTTAAATTGCTGTGGACCTCAGGTCTGTTGCATGTTGTTGAGGCTGTAGCCTGTTACTCTGCAGTTTAAGGGATCTTAAACAAGTTTTAATTGTGCTTATGGCATAAAGAGTAAATGATGATCCAGATATGTATTTGTGTGTGTGTGTATTGCACTGTCTGTTCATTGTTCCCAAATTTATTTGCACGTGACAAAAATCTAAATTAAATTTTCTCCAGGACAGCAATAGAAACAGCTGCAAACACATTTCACAAATGTACAAGTGAATGTTAACTTATGGTAGTAACTGACCATACAAGTCTTGTTGCTTCCCAAACAGCTGGAGTTGATTATGTGGGCATCAGCCGTAACCTGGATTTTACACCGGGAGTCAACATGCAAGTGTTTCGAGTGATCATTCTTGATGATTTGGGCCAGCCGATTCTGGAAGGGCCAGAGAAGTTTGAACTAGTCCTCTGCATGCCCGCGAATGCAGTGCTTGGGGAACCTAGCAAAACTACTGTCTTTATCAATGACACCGTCACTGACTGTAAGTATAAAGAGGGTGGGGGATAGTTTTTCCGACGTTTTTTCCTTTCGGTGTTTTAAGTGCGCTTAGAAGGTGGAAGAGCTCTTTTGGCAGTAGCATAAATTACAATGTGTATAAGTGCTGTGATATATCATTTACCCCAACTACATTATGAAGATTAACAGTTGTGTGCTATACCTGAAGTTGGAACATAGGGCTATAGTGCAGGTTCTTTACTCTGGCTTGTCTTCCTTCTCATTATGTACTTGAAGATACTGTTTTGGACAAGTTAACATAATGCCATGAGCTAAAAGTACATTTGTTTGTGCCTGGTGCATTAAGGCTATTTGTTTGAATGAATATTCATTTTGAAGGTAGGGAAGCCATAGGGGTTAAACTATTTTTTCCCTAGTAGTTATTTGAACACCAAATTGTAGGGAGCTAAATTTTTCAAATAATTATGCAGATTGCTATTGCACGAAGCTGTAACTGTATCGTCTCTTCTAGGGGAGCATTAAGGGGGGAAAAAAAAGATAGGTGTAAAATTTTAAAAGTAAACAACAGTCGGCGCAGCACCATTTACAAGTTCTCCAGCACTTGCTAAATAAACCGAGCTGACTCTCAACAGTCTCAGGTTTCTGCAAATTCACTGCACTTCAAAGACTTAAAGAAGCTATTTTGTTTTAGAAAGCTCATTCTCAAACAGAACTCTGAAGGGCAGTTACAGTTTCACTCTGAAATACTCACTTGTTGAAGTCAGTGCAAAGTTGGTACTGCTTTCAGAGGAGATGGAATTGTGGTCATCACCCCTTTTTGCCCTTGTGGTATCAGGCACCTACTTCTTCTCTGCATCAAAGGTCAAAGAGACTGCTTTATAGAAAATAATCCCACAGCTCTGAAGTGGCTCAAATGCTGTTTTTAAAAAAATCACCAAGTCTTAGCTACTGTGAGAAGTACTAAATTAGTACCAAGTTGGCAATAGTTGCCATAGACCAGGAAAGTATTTGAATTCATCGAGATTCAAAATATGTGTTTGAAAAGTATATGTAAATCTGAACCTTCTTCAGTTTGTTGTAAAAGGTTAGCAAATAAAGTGCTTAGTTAAAGAAAAATTTTTTTTTTTTTTAATGGAGGAATGTGGTTAATATTTTCTGCCTGTGTGTGAGGGTCCTTTTCAACTTGTGTAACATGTTCTGTTGTCAGTACCGAAAGTCCAGTTCAAAGAACCAATGTACGTGGCAAATGAAAAAGATGAACAGCTGGTGGCCTTCATTTATCGAAGCGGTGACATTAACCATAAATCCACAGTGCGTTGCTATACTCGCCAGGGTTCTGCCCAAGTTATGATGGACTACAAGGAGAGGCCAAATACAGATGATTCTGCAGTGGTGTTTCTCCCAGGTAAGATTTTCCCCTTAGAATTAGAAAATAATGCATTACTTTTGTCTGACAAGTAATCTGATAGTAAATAAGAGCTAGACCTCCAGGGCATTCTGGGAGTTGTTATGCCAGTTGAGCTTCTGTGGATGAAGAAGGTGGCAGAGGACTATTTAACAACTAGTTTTGTGACTATGACAGCAGCACTTTCAAAGGTTTTTATAGCTGAAGTTGGACAATAAAGAATTCAGTAATATTGAACATCCTCTGCTACACGTTTGAGCATAGCGCTTGTTCATGAGAGTAAGTAGAAATAATACTGATGCAGTACCTTCAGCAGAGGAGTATCAGAGCAGCAGGTTCCTTGCCGTAAAACGCCCTGCTGAATGCTGCAAGGGATGCTGCTTAGTTCCCATTGTGGCAGAATCGTGGGATTTTCCCTTAGCAGAGATTGACTCAAACACAACAAAAAAAATGAAGTGTGCCAGACAGCGCTAGTCTCTGCTTCTGTGTTCTTGAGACTGTCTTTTCTATGGCAAGCCTGAAAAAGTGTGGGGGTTTGGTTTTATCCTGCTCTTTTGTACTCCTGTGAAGATAATGTCTTGTTCTTGCTTCATACCTTTCTGCAGGAGAAACTGAGAAGCCCTGTGTCGTAACTCTGGAGGATGATGTAATTTATGAGGAGGAGGAGGAATTCAGATTGGTGCTTGGAACACCAAAAAGTGATTCCACATTTGGTGCTTCCATTGGGGATCAGAAAGAGACCGTGGTCAAGATTAAGGATGAAGACGACAGTGAGTTTTATGTTAATTATTGATTACATAGGTAGCTGCAAATGGGAAAATGGGACTAATTCCATTCAGTGTTTGATTCAACAGTTTTCAAAGTACCCAGTACCAAGTTTTTCAAAAAGCTGTCAAGTATTTTATTTTTATGTTTTGAATTTGCACCCTTTTAATCTATTTGGAATGCATCACTGGGTCTACCTTTTGTGGGATAATGGGGAGAGAAATTCTCTTGTTTATTTCCATTGCATTTATTGCTATATATGTGTTGCTTTAATAAGAGTGTCATAAATTCGACTAAGTTGAGAGAATCATGGATGCCTTGGGTGAAATTCACAAAAAAAAACCCCCCAAAAACCCCCCAAAACCACCAAAAAAACCCCACCATAATATAATTGATAATGCTATAAAATGCACTCCTTACAAGTCATAGAGAGTCATTTTAGAAAATCAGATTTATCCCATACCTTTGACAATGCATTAGAATAAATAACTTATAAAAGTAACTGCTTTCTTCAAAAGCTAAACATATTTTATCTCTAAATATTCCACTCTAGACTGCACTAAAGCAAACACCAGGGGACCAGGTATCCTCCTTTTAATAATAGCTACAAACTTCTATCTGAATTCCAGTTTCCAAAATATTTCACTTTGATCATTCCAGACAGCAATCAATAAACCAAATAAATTAATAGCCAGACAATCACTTTGGATTTTCAGGTTTGTTATGACCTTCTCATTTTCTTTGGACTATCCACTCTCAGATAAAGTATTTGCACTTGGTCTGGTTGACATGAGTAAATTTTTTTTTTTTTTTAAATGTTCAGGTTTTTGTTGTGGTTTTTTTTCTCATCTAGAACCAGTGATTAAATTCTCTAAAATAAAACACAGCATTCAGGAGCCTCAGGAACCTGGAGAAATTGCACTAGTAAGAATCCACGTTCTACGCCTTGGTGATAGCTCCAAAGTGTCTATTGTCAGAGTGCACACTAAGGATGGCTCAGCCACCTCAGGGGAAGACTACAATCCAATGTCAGAAGGTAAGGGCTTCATTGGGTGTGGGTATGGGAGACATTAGTTTGGAAAGTGCCTTCCTGCAAATGAATGCTGGGCAGGGAGCTGAAGTACTGTACTTTAGGCTAGGAGTTCCTGCTTCACTTTGTGTGTTTTGGAATGGGAGATTTGAGTATTGTCTATTTTTGTTTTTCTCCAAGTGAATTGTGGGACCTGTAAGGGACTGTATTAGCATTGGATTGGAGGTGAGATCCTGTTTGCTCTGGGCTACTTTGAATTTCCTAACCTGGAATGCAAACTCAGGATTTCTTCGTAAGAATGAAAGTTCAGCCTAGCTCAGGTTGTTGTCTGCCCAAGTCATGTGTTTGAGCAGAATTTGGTTCTTGAGCTTTGCCTTCAGGTCCCCTGAGGTGGCAGAGGGTTAGGATATTGTTATGGTAGACAGCTTAAGACGATACAGGAATATGCTTAAATTCCTGGTTCTGCTATTTTAAGGCAATTATCTAGATTTATTCTGCTTTCGTCATCCTGCAGTATGGAAGAGTGACTTACCCTAAGCATGTACAGCAAGGAGTTGCCAGTGGTGGGATGCTTCTCGTAGAAAAGCCTGGGAGCTGGCACCCAGGTCCCCCGTCTCCCAGGAAAGAGTCCAAGCCTCAAGGTTACAGACCCATATTCTCTTTCTGTGACCCACTGCATTTGGGTTTTGTTTTCCTCATAGTGACGTGGGTTTGATGGAGTGTCACCCTCGCAGGAGCAGTTATAGCCTGGTGGTCATGCAAACTCCCTAGAGGAGTAACTCTTCTACAGTGTCTCCCGGGGAGGTATGACCTTGAATACAAAACAAGGTCTTTCATTTCTTGAGTATTCATGCTATTGACTGAGGGCTAGTGTCAGAAAAATGGGTACCACTTCCTCCTGACTTTTAGCAAGAAATAACAATCCCCACTTGGTTTCTGGAGGAAGGACCACAGATGCCTATTTCTAATAGACCGTTCTTGTCTTGGGATTTCATGTAGATGAACATGTCTCCTAAAGACTTAATGCCACGTATGTTGACTTTTCAGTTCAAAGTGCAGTGTTTTGGATCCTGCTTAAATATGCACTGCAAATGGAGCCTGAGACAGTATCCGTACTGGTATAATAAGGTACCTGGGACCATTCCTTGGCATACAGACCCACTCTCTTGAACTTTCTTTGCCACTGAAGCAGGATCTCTGCATGAAGACTGCCTCCCTGCCCCATACTAATTCTCAACTGTGTCCAGGAATTGTTTGGAAGAAAGCTAGTTGACTTGGTGCAAAATCGTGTCAGGATATTATGTTTTTATATTATTTTAAGTCTTCCAACAAGGTATAAATATCAACTTGTATCTTTTTTTCCTGTCCAGCAAAAGTGGGTTAGTTTTACTTGGTCATTGTGCTGAAGAACAGATGCTAACAGCTCAGTCTACTAGTACATTTTACTTAGAGCAAAAACATGTTATTGCAAAGAATACATTACTTGAACACAATTGACAAAGAAAACAATTGTTTGACTCCTGATTTTGCATTAATTTGTTGGTTTTTTTTTTAATCAGATATTGAATTCAGAGAAGCAGAAACTGAGCATTTTGTTGAAGTAGAGATTCTATATGATGGCATAAGAGAAATGAGAGAAGCATTTACTGTCCACCTGAAAGCTGATGAGAACATGGTAGCAGAGACACAGGTAACCACTGTTGACAACAAAAGTTGCCATTTGTAATAACAATAAAATTTTTATTTATGTAAAAACATCTAAAAAAACATGTACTCACAACGTGCATGACAGCCTGGTATTCATACGCTCCTGTGGTTAGCTTGATGCCTACCTGTCTAAATACCAGTATTAAATTAGCTGTAAATCCACACACTTGGAACAAAGTCTAGAAGCATTGAACTACAAATTTTATGTGTGACCCACTATATGCTTCACAGAGAAGTTACTGGTTTCCAAGTTATTGGTATACATCTTAGGAAAGTATAGTGCACTAACTGGCTTGTAGAAACTTCCTCTGACTTTTCCCGTTGCATCAAAAGATTTAAAAATACAAAAAAAAGAAAGCAAGAAGCTGTGATTGTCAGGTTTTGTTTGTCTTAATAGTGTCTCTGGCTGCTGGACAGAGTACAACAGAGAGACTGCATTGGTCCCTCTCTAAACGTGTGCGGAAAGGGCACATGTTGTTGGGGGTTTTTTTTAATCAGATACTGAATTCAGAAAAGGAGAAACTGAGCATTTTGTTGAAGTAGAGATTCTATATGGCGGCGTAAGAGAAATGAGAGAAGCATTTACTGTCCACCTGAAAGCTGATGAGAACATGGTAGCAGAGACACAGGCAACCCAGAGCCATGCCGCTCTGATCAGCGCTCTGCGTCACTTCGTGTGCCCCAGTGCAGCTCCGTGAGGCCTTCCACCCCTTCCCGTGGTGGGAGGTCTGTGGGCAGGGAGGAAGGCACGAATGGGGACAGATGGGCATAGAGTCGCCTCCCATTTCTTCCTTTATTTTGGTGAAGCAGAGGAGAGCACAGCAAGTGTTAGAGCTACTACAGTTCTGAAGAGCACCACCTGCCATTTTGGGCTATATTTAAGATCCGATTTGACTCAAACACTAGCAACTTCTTACTTCAGTACTATATACAGTAAATTACTACAGGCAGCGAAAGTATGGCCCTGGGATCCATTACATCATGTATATTATACCCTGATAAATTTGTAGGCCACTATTTTAAAAACAGAGGCTCTAAAGTTAACACACAGCCTTAATGCTTAACTTGGTAAAAGCCTAAACTGGCTGTCAAGTGAGATCAAATTGATGCATAGGCTGAAGCTACTACCTGGTCTCTGGAATTAGTTTAGGAAAGTTTGGGGGTTTGTTTTTGTATTTTATGTTTGTGGCAAGGTTTTGGAGGGGGTAGATGAGTCATGAGTGACATTGAGCATGGGAAAATGAGGAGGAAAGGTGGTGTTTTAATGTTTGTCTTTGTTTCTTACTACCCAAATCTACTTTAATTGGCAATAAAGTAAATTAATTTTCCCCAAGTTGAGTGTGTTTTGCCCACAGAGTCATTGGTAAGCAATCTCCCTGTCTTTAGCTGGACCCACGAGCTTTCTCGTCCTATTTCCTCCTCCTGCCGTGCTGAAGATGGGATGGGGAGTGAGTGAGCAACTGGTGGGTGTTTGACTGTTTGCAAGGCTAACTTTTTTTTTTAAAGAAAAATTGGAATATTTGACTGTTTGCAAGGCTAACTTTTTTTTTAAAGAAAAATGGGAATACTTTTATTTCCCTTTTCCTAGTGTTTGGGGAATTAATTCTTCCTTAATTTTTAGCTAGTTGCTGATGAACAGGTTTTAAGTGGAAAACCTTTAAAAACCACTGAGGAGTGAATCTTCCTTAATACAAGTCACCATTTTATCAAAGAATCCTGGGGAAAACCAGAATGAGCTTGGTGGCAGAAATTAACTTGCAGGCGCTACTTCTCCTTCTCCCTCCATTCCTTATTTTCAGCAGCATACATAATCTTTTCTCTTTCTCGACTCAGATGAGTAAAGCCATTGTGTACATTGAAGAAATGGACAGTGTTGCAGATGTGACGTTTCCAGCTGTGCCCCAGGTTGTCTCCCTTCTGATGTATGACAATACTGCTAGAAGCAAAGAGAATCCACACCCTCCAACTGGCTATCCTGTTGTCTGTGTAACGGTAAGGCTTGTTTCTGCATGCTTTCATCCAACTTACTCATTCCACGCTCTGGACCACGTAAGAAAATTTAAAAAGTATTAAATTCTGCAAAACACAACTGAAAGCAGCAGGCTGTTACTGTGTCAGAGGCACTTGCATAAGTCTTTCTGCTGACCTAACTCAGAGAACGAGGGCTCCCGAGAGAGGGTCACTAACACCCCTAACCTGTGACAGCTCTTTCTGCAGTGAGTGTTTCTTGCTGACCTAAATAGGTCTTGGGTACCAGGCTGTGCTGTCAAACTAATAACGAGTTCCAGGGGATGACTGGGAGACATGGAATTAGGGCCAGAAAACATAGAGATTTCTAAACCCAAAGCTGGGCAGGCAGGAAGGTGAGGAGGAGATAAGTGCTGCCCAAAAAAGGTCTGTGGCTGGGCCATACAGAGCTTTCCAGAAACGGTTCGCACACTGGCCTTAGTGAGCAGAGCTGTGGCATGAGCAGCTGAGCAGCAGATTTTACCAAAGTTGACTGAACAGCCTCTGGTATCAGCCGTCTGTCCCATCTGCAGGAGACTGCTCTCCCAGACAGAGCTGGCAGAGGGACACCTACTTGTGTGCCTGCTGCTTCTGTGTGAAGTCAGGTGTTTTAAACTGTTGATCAAGGGTGATTTTGAGAGGGGAAAAAAAAAAAAAAGCTGAATTTTGCGCTAGCAAAAAGCACACGTATCTTCACTCCTGCTTGATTCTGCTGTGGGAGCAGCAACAGACTGCTGGGGAGGGTGCAGTCGTAACTTGGCAGCTCTTTGCCAGGAATGTATGAATTCAGGCCATTCATTTTATGTTTCTAACAGTTTCTAATTTATTAGAGTGGTTCCACACCAGGATTTTTCAAGCTAGGGTGTCTGAATTTGGGAGAACTGACTTTGATGTTGTCAAATAAGAGTTCAGTTTTTGGAGTTAGCACTAGCATTTTCCAAGTTTGCATGGTCAGAGGCGACACGTGAGTTGTAACAACTACTCACTACTATCTGGGGTTTGGTTTTTTTGTTTGTTTGTTCTTCTTTTTAATTAAAAAAGCCCCAGGGCATTCATTCATATCCCCTTGATTAACGGGAAAATAGTGTGCCTGCATAAAGGCCTTATTTTGCTGATACAGTTTTAGTAATAAGGACGGTACTGTTAGAATAACGCTTAGCAGTTTGCTTGCCTGGAGCAGGTGTAGGTAAGAATAGATAACCCCCTTTATTTTGTGTAAATGCCAACCCGTAGGCATGCAATCCCAAGTATTCAGACTACGACAAAACCGGATCCATCTGCGCCACGGAAAACATCAATGATACTCTGACCCTGTACCGCTGGCTTGTCAGTGCTCCAAGTGGGAGTGATGGTGTCACCAGCCCCATGAGGGAAGTGGACTCCAACACTTTTTTTACCAGCAGCAAATCCATCTCCCTGGACTCTATATACTTCCAGGCAGGCTCCAGGCTTCAGTGTGCAGCTCGAGCTGTGAATGCCAATGGTGCTGCAGGTCTGGAGCTGCTAAGTCCAATTTACACAGTCAACAGAGAGGAAGGTAAGTTGTTAATGATGGGAATTAGGTAGCCGTTCTTGGGAAAAGATGAGGCAGTGTTTGCAGCTGATGGTGGTCTGCTATGGGGTGTTTTGGTTTAGGTTAGTTATGTTAGTATGTTAGTTAATTTTTTTTCATACACATATGGGACTGTTGCTAGTGAAAGGCAAAAGCATCTTGTAATCGTCTCATCAGCTCTGGTATTTCAAGAGTGTGCGCCCATCATAGGTCATGTGTAGAAGATTGGTGGGTGTATGGTGATACTGATTTTTGACACATAATTTGACTAGTGAGTAGAGCAGAATTTGACTTCCCCAGTCTTGGGTCCTTTGCTTTTCTCAATATACGTATTTCAAATACACCTCTATTTCCATGTGGTTTTAGTTTAAACAACACAGCTACTGACACTGAGAGCAGATTGTAGGTGTATTGAATTTGGTGTTGTCTAAAGACCTGCAGACTAAAGACAGTTAAAATACAGGTGCTGGAAAAGGGTGGGGGCATGAAATCCATGTGGAAATTCAGATATTGCAGCACTGCATGCATAACTCTGCTGAGAACTTAGGCTATGCCTCAGAAGGTAAGGGGACATCCTAATTCTGGGTTTAGCCCACATCCCTCAGGTTTCTGAACTGTGATCCATATTTAGATGCGTATGTCTAACCTGTTGCTTTTTCTCAGAAATTCAGATGAGGAAAATGCATCTTTTTGCTCAATCGGTTAGTGACTAGAACAGTTACTTGGGAGTTACTTTAAAGTCCTATTCTGCCCAAATTAAAGCAGGAGCCTGACTTTACTGCATCTTGGGATTCAAGGGACCAAAATGTTGGGTACTAGGGAGTGACTCTTCTCTGTCTCTTTAGACTAAAATGTTTCATTTAGGCTCTATAATTAAATACTCACTGGCTGAGAGAAGCACTAGTTCACCGACTATGCAAGTGGCTCATGCTGTGCTTCCTCAGCTCTTTGTTTTGTGCAGTTCAGTCCTTCTGCCACATCTCCTCTGCTACATGGAGTCCTTCACCTCCATCTCCTCCAGCCGCAGAGCAAAAGCCCCGGGTAGGATTGAAGTATGTGGGAAGAACTGCAAAAGTTTTGTGTTACCGGCGTATTAGTGATGGTCCTGTTGTAGTGGCAGTGACCTGTCAACAAGACAGGACAAGGCTTGTGGGTAGAGGCGGTATTTTTTGTTGAGATCACAAGTTGGGGAAGGAAGGGAAGCTTTTGGGCATGTAATCCGGACTGAAATCCATCAAGGTTTTAGGCAGTTGTGTTCATGTTCAGTGGCTGAAAAGTAGCTCCCTTGAGACTTTCCATCGTTAGGAAGTTAGGTAGTAGCCTAAGCGAAGTTTTCAAGGTTCCCTGAGGCTCTTACGTATTAGATTTATAGGTCTAAAGTGGCCATTATGCACCATAGCTCCTCTGTGGATTTACCGCTATGCTCCTAAAGTGCCAGTTCTTCGTGTAATTTAATCAGAAATAATCTTTGCCTCAGTCATACACAGAAAAAGAGAGAACCTGACATACCTCTCCAGTGTAAGTGGTGAACCCTGCAGAATGGCACAGACTGCCCCTGTGTATTTTAGTTAGCTGTTCTCTGCAAGATGTCAGCTCCCCTCAGGCAGCCTGCTTTTTGTGGCAAGAGCTGAGGGGTAGTTGTGAACCACCCTGACCTTCACCTCGCTAAGTGATGGCTGCCAAGGTAAATGCTGATGTAAAGTTGCCATCTTCCCTTTTGTAGGGAGGAAGAACAAATCCTTATCAGGAAGAGGTCAGGTTCCTCAGCCGCCGCTGGGCATTGGAGGGTTTCTATAGTTCTGCCCTTGCCTCTCTGGAAAAGGACTTCTTGGCCCTAGGAGTTAGACCAGACAGCAGAGCTGTGAGGAACTCCCTAATTAGCGTGTCGAGGTTTCTGACCTAGCTCTAGGGACAGACATCTCTAAGCTCCTTAACACAGATACGACACGGTTTAGCAGGCATCTCACAACCTGTCTTTCCTCTTTGCTCAGGTCTTTGCCAACCTCGCATCCCAGGAACAGTAGGAGCGGAACCTTTCTCCGCTAAAATTCGCTACACGGGTCCAGACGATCCTGACCATCGCAATCTGATCCGACTAACAGTCACAATGCCCCATATGGATGGTAAGCATCAAGTGGCGAGGATTAATTAACACATGCTGCTTTGGACTTTTCCTCTCCCACAGGTTTGTCTCCACAGTTGTTTGCTGCATTGTGGCAGAACCATGAATAATCCATGTTTAATGAACAATTTGCCAATTGCAAGGTTAATGTATGGATGAAACATTGGGCATCCTTAGCTCCTATGTTTCCAGACTCCAGCTCTAAAAATACGTTCACAAGCAGTTAATGAATACTTCGTTTCCGTTCAGGATGTTAATGGGTCGTGTGACATTTATGTTTTAGGAATGCTGCCCGTTATCTCCACACGCCCCTTATCCAACTTTGAGCTAACGCTTAGCCCAGATGGCACTCGTGTGGGGCACCATAAGTGCTCCAACCTACTGGACTACAATGAGATCCAGACCAAACATGGGTTTATTACGGAGGAAACGAAGAACCCCAAAGTGATCGGAGAAACGTCACCTTACCAGTACAGCAGTGCTCTGCGGTCTGCCAAAACCTTGCGTTTCTACCAGAACCTCAACCTTGAGGCTTGCCTTTGGGAGTTCAACAGTTACTACGATATGTCTGAGCTGCTGACGGACTGCAGCGGCTCCATTGGCACAGATGGGCAGGTATGTGGCACCGAAGAGCCTTCCTCTCTCAACGGGAGGCTTTGGAAGCATAAGTCCAAAAGCAAACGTTACTAAGGATTGCATGAGAAAGGATTTAGTCACTATCCAGGCAGTTTGCTACGTGTTCCCTTAGCACAAATGTTTTTGGAAGTACAGATTTGTTGCTTTGCACTGGATTTCTGTGCACAGACGTGATTCATCTTCCTGGTAATTGAGCACAGCTTACTGCGTTGCTGTTGCTCCTAGTCTGGATTTTAGAAACTCTGCTTTTTTGACTCAAAGAGCTTTTCCAAACTATCACCCGTGTAGCAATGTATTCAAAGAAGAGGCTACAATTTCATTGCCTTATAGAAGTAAACCATATGTGTAAAGTATGTTATTAACTCTGGAAGTGTGTTCTAAGGCTACATTATAAAACCGCTTTTTTACAAAAAAAAAAATTTTTTAGTTAGAAGCTCTAATTTAGGTTTACAGTGTTTGGGCTTTAGGCAGAGCTGTCAAGTAGGTAAGATTTTATAAACAGAAGCTTGGTTGATAAAGAACAAACAAACATGTAATTTTCCTGAGCAAAACAGGCCATCGTTCCAGGTCTTTGATATGAATTACATCAACATCGATCACAAAGCAGGCGCGGCGGCTCCCCTGTGAAGTGTCTGACAGCACATTGCGTTTACTTGGAAAATAACCCAACACACAAACGTCCTACAGCAACTGCACTTACATTAGAGGAGATTCCAAGGGGCTGTAGAGCCTCTGTGCGGATTCACCTTGAATCAGCCTTGGCTCAGCAGCTTGATGCTTTCCCATTCCATAGGTCCTCAACTGTTACCTTCTCAATTGATGGTCAGTGGCCAAAGAGGATTTATTTACTAATTGTCTGCTTGGCCGCCCATTCTGGTTGCTTGTTAGTTGCTTGGTAGAGAGACACCTTCTTAACTCAGACCGTAGTTTTAAATAGCAGTGTTTCAGGGTGCCATAATCCACACAGTTCAATCTATAGTAAAGGTAGGTGTTACTTACAGGACTCGTTTCTAAATTTGTGTTGGATTTCTGAATGCCTAAGGAATGTGGTTGTTCTCATCTGGAATTTTAATTTAGGCCACCTTCAATTTCTATGGAGGTTGTTTTGAAGGCTTTTTTTTTTTTTTTTTTTAAAATTCCAAGGTAAAACAAAATCTTAGATGGTCCTTACTTTGGAGAGGTACAAACCCTGTTATGTTAAACTGGCAAAGATTTGAGAACACTTTCAAGTGAGGTGATTTGCAGGACCTGAAATAATAGTGATGTCAGTAACAGATGTAAAATGTTTCTGTGCAGGTTTTTTTTGCTTAGGTTTAAAGAGTGCAGTTCATGAGAATGCAAAGTTGGCAGTGAAATTTTTTTTGGGGGTTGCATGCAGTAACCTTGGTACCTCAATGTTTTTCAGGTCTTAAATCTGGTGCAGTCGTATGTAACCCTGCGGGTGCCTCTCTATGTCTCCTATGTCTTCCACTCCCCTGCTGGCATTGGTGGCTGGCAACATTTTGATTTGCAGTCTGAACTGAGACTCACCTTTGTGTACGACACAGCTATCCTCTGGAAAGATGGGATAGGCAGCCCTCCTGAATCTGAGCTCCAAGGTGAGCTGTTTCAGATGCCATCATTTCTAGACTCCATCCTATTCAACGTTCTGATGATGTGTGGTCAATAACTCGATGCTAAAAAGCCTTGAGAATCTCAAAAGCAGTAACAGCACGCTGACTCCCTCAGTTAAAACACCCACCCAAAGGACAATTATGTTTGGTTTTTAATGTCGTATGTTACTGAACTAGATGTTTTGAATCTTCCCTCAATTGCATGCTGCTTTTAATCTATAAAAAATGAGATAAATTAGTGCATAGACCAACTCTAAAGCAGACTCTCTCTCTTACGGAGAGGTAGACTCCAGTGCTGAATTGGTGTGCAGTTACAGGGCAAGGGAAGTACTTACATAGCCCTGTGCAGGGAAGGGCCTGCAAAAGGGACCTTGCTGGAGTGAGCCTTGGTGTCCATGTGGCAGAAAAGTCCCAGACCCCTTCTTTCTCCCGTGTCCTGGTTTTGGCTGGGAATAGAGTTAATTTTCCTCCTAGTAGCTGGTATAGTGCTGTGTTTTGGATTTAGTATGAGAATAGCGTTGATAACACACTGATGTTTCAGTTGTTGCTAAGCAGTGCTTATATGAGTCAAGGACTTTTCAGCTTCCCATGCTCTGCCAGGTGCACAAGAAGCTGGGGGGGAGCATAGCCAGGACCCAAACTGGCCAATGGGGTATTCCATACCATATGACATCATGCTCAGTATATAAACTGGGCGGAGTTGGCCGGGGGACAGCGATCACTGCTCAGGGGCGATCTGGTCATCGGTCAGCGGGTGGTGAGCAATTGCATTGTGCATCACTTGTTTTGTATATTCTTTTATCATTATTATTATTGTTATTTTCTCTTCCTTTGCTGTCCTATTAAACTGTCTTTATCTCAACCCCCGGGTTTTACATTTTTTTCCCCCAATTCTCTCCCCCATCCCATGGGGGGGGAAAGGGTGAGTGAGCAGCTGTGTGGTACTTAGTTGCTGACTGGGGTTAAACCACGACATCCTGCCTGCACTCTGTTATATCGGCATACGTGGATATACTTCAGGTGAGTCTGGCCTTATGTCAGCAAAAGAGAGGAAAAAACAAATCTGCCTTAATGGATTGAACCATTAGCAGGTGTAAATGAGTGCATTTCTTCTGAAGTTGGTGGGTTTGGAGATCTCAAAACAATCAATGTGACAGGGTTTAAAGAGCGCCAGGGTTCAGGTAAAGTGTTTCAAATCTCCAGATGCAGAAAACACACAAAGAGGCTTCCTTTAAAAATGCACTTAGGAAACGTTAGTGGTAAAATCGTTGGCTTTTCCTCCCTAGGCTCCCTCTATCCCATGAGTATGCGGATCAATGACGAAGGGCAACTAGTGGTGAACTTCCGAACAGAGATTCGTTTCTGGGGCCGGCTGGTGATGTCCCACCCAGGTGCGTACCCAGCCTGCCCACTCTGCTAGCCAGAGTATCTGCAGTGCTCTCCACCTGGCAGAGGAGAAAGGTGTCACGGTAAAGGGTCTGTCTCGGTGTAGAAGGGGAATAAGTAACTGAGGCACTTCTTTTTCTGGGGTGTAAGTTAATTTCTTTCCATTCTCTTGCTTCTTTGCGTTTGTGTGCTGATTTTATACCATGCCAGGCATCAGTATTAATTATGGCAAATTACAATTTGCCTTTTTTTCTTTCAGGAACACCTCTGGCATCAATGGTGATGTCTGCTGACCACCCTGGCCTCACGTTTACACTCAGTCTGTTACGAAGCGAGCCGACCTTCCACCAGCCTGTGCAGCAGTGGAGTTTTATCTCCGACTTTGCTGTGAGTTTGCATTCAGACTTGAATTTAGGGAAGCAAAGGGAATGTTGGTTTTTAACATACTTTCCATGCAGTCGTCAGCACCACAGGATCAGTAAGCATCAACTCGTTTGGACGCAGTCACGTATTTTCATTACATAATGAAGAGTCAGAAGTCCCCGGTGTCCCTGGAGCTTGAGTCCCGAGGCCTGAACCCGTGCTCCCGCTAGCGCTAGCCGGCACCATTCATTGAGCAGGCCAGTGCTGGAGCTGTGACCTCTCTTGAAGAATTTGCCTTAACGTTATCTCCCTTGGCATTGCCAGGAAGCTGTGCTGCTGCTGTTATGAGAAGCTGGGTTTGTCCCCACGTGTGGCAAAGCTGCTTAGCTCCTGCGGAGCTGGGGAGTCAGCGGGAACGCCTGTGGCCCCAAAGCCTGTGCCTCTAACAGGGCAGAAGAGGCTTGCTTAAAAGTGGCTGGCTTCTGTGAGAGGGGGACAGCCCAGTTACTCAGCTCTTGCTGAGCTGGCAGGAAAGGAGCCATTTGCATTCACTAAAAATCCGGCCAAAATCACCTTCTCTTTAGAGAGATTTAGTGTGTTAGATTTGCACATTGACCTCTTTGATTCCCACCACCACTGCGGCAAGGTCAGTCCCTCAAAGGCCTGAGAGTGGGTATATTCTGTATTAGTCCTCGTTTTACAGAGGAGGAGAGGAGAGACCGCGCGTCAGTGCCTTGCCTGCGCTGCTGCAGCGCGCTGACGGTGGTGGTGCACACGCCTCCTGCACGAGGTGAAGCACCGTGATCGTAAACGGCAATGTCCAAGCTTGTGGAAGTGTTCAGGATGCTGCTGGGAATTCGGCTTCTGCTCAGGGGCAATGTGAGCTGAAAAAGTGATTGTTCAGAGACTGTGCAGCTCAGTTCTCTAATCTTTTCACAGGTACGAGATTACTCAGGTACTTACACTGTGAAATTCATCCCTTGCACTGCTGCGCCGGGTCAGCAATACGCCCTTCCCGTCATCTGCAACCCACGGGACCCAATTGCGTTTGATATGGACATCAGGTTCCAACAGGTACACTGTTTTACTTAGGACGTTTTTCCATGAAGCCTTGTGGGCAAAACCAGCCAAAAGCAAATTTAGGCTGAAAGGCAGGTGTTCTGTAACCACTGAAAGAGGTGTTCTGGCACGGGCCATCCAGTACCAGTTGTCGAGAGAAAATCACAGAGTATTTCAGATGGCTTCAGGAGAAGTTTTACAGTGCTTGTAGATTGCTCTAGATCTCGTCTTCTCCGGTGAGATAAAATCAAACTAAATTAATTTTTCTCCAGTAATTAAAATATTATTTTTCCATTTATTTACCTCATAGTCCAGCCTATTCCCAAGTACTGCTGCTTTTTTTTCAGGAAGGCGGGGGCTGAAGGGGGAAGGAATTTTGGTTCTAAGCAAGATTGTTTTCAAAAATAACTTGTAGTCCTGAGGTTGACTTTTAAAACTGAGATTCAATGTAATAGAATTGTATCAAGAGGGTCTTTTTGTCAAGCAGTGGGAAACTTCATTCAGAGTTAGCGTGGCTTTGTGACAATTTTCCTGTATATATTAAAGCAAAAAAACCCAACCAACCAACCAACAACAAAAAAAACACCAAAAAAAAACCCCAGCAGTGCACCAAGTAGCAGTAAGTTACTATCGCAGACTGTTAGAAAGACCAGTTTTTCTGTTGCAGTTAGCTTGAGGAATGACTTGAATAGCATTTGGAGACCAAGGGCTCTGAATCTGAGACGAGACTTCCAGTAAACGTACTGAACTTTTTAAAACCTCTTAGTATAACATTGCATCCTTCAGTCAATACATAAAAAATGACCTGATTAATTTTTTTTTTCCCCAAAAAATTACCAGATACCTTAGAGGCCTTGTCAGTGTCAGTCAGAGCCGTTCAGCCCTTTTGACCGTTAGAGCTGCTCTTTAGCCTTCTGCTTCATTATCCAGTGGCATGGCACGTGTGGCAAGTGTGGAGACAACTGTATTACATGCAAATTAACTGAATGTCTCAGTCTTGTTTGCTCGAGCAATTGGTGTTGAATTTAATTTAAAGATAGTGCTTCAGCAATAGTCTTCCTGTCGCCACCTTGTAACGCAGGACATGAACGCTACGCGGAAAGAGGAAAGTGATTTGATGAGGAAGGAAATAACTGGAGCTGTGGTGGCATTTGCATGTTAAGTTTATTTTGCACTTCTGTGTATATAATCACACCCTTATGACTGTTACCCCTAGATGCTGGGTTTGTTGTGGTCAACAAGATTAAATAGTGGCGTGGGACAGTTTAGTTCTTTACCGTATTTCTGCGTTGGAGAGCCTTTTGCTTTCTGTTCCCCTCTACATCTCCCTGCCATTACACGCGTGGTGGGTCCGGAGTGCCGGAGCCACCGGGCAGGCACAGACCCGGGGCCCGGAGCCAGCTTCCTCCATCCAGATGTGCTGGGCTCTCTTGGGCTCCTGCGGCCACGAGGCGTTTGTGGCGGGGAAGGCGGAAAGGCGCTGACTGGGAGCGACCTACCATCGCTCCGGAGGAACTAACCTACTTGCAGGGCAACTCCTATGTTGTTTCCAGGCGCGGGCCGTTGGCCAGGTTACTTTTCTGGGCAAATTGCAGGCAGCTTCTAGGTCGCAAGTGGAACATGCACAGTGCAGGCAGGGCGGGTGAGGTTTCCCATCCTGTGCTCACCGGTTTGAATATGCGGATTGTTGTTGAGAGTAGGGGAAATGAGTTGGTGCTGAGCTAGGTTCTGGTCCTCCCCGAGTTTTATTGGCCTCTTGCCCACAGCCCGCTTCTCCCAGTAACTTATGCAAGTGTCACTGAAAAGATACATTGCTGTCCTGTATCTGAGGAAGCGGGTATCTTTTGCTATTTTACTCGGCAACGTTGAAATAAAGCACTACGGTTGGGTATTTTAATGGGTCATGATGAGAAGCACAACAGGAGGTTTATGTATGTATGTAGGAGGGATTCTTACAGATGCTGTGTACTGCTGAAAGGTTTGATCAGCACGTCACTACTACGGCAATGGTGTACAATGCTCATTGTAAAGCTACAACCAAGGCTTTTTTTTTTGATCATTTAATTTCACTTTTCCCCACAGGTCAGTGACCCAGTGGCAGCAGAGTTCAGTCTAAATACTCAAATGTTTCTGCTGTCCAAAAAGGAGCTTTGGATATCTGATGGATCAATGGGATTTGGAGAAGGAGCTGATGTAGCCTTTACCAAAGGTAAAAAGTCAATTCTACATTCAGCGTATTATGAAAGCTAAAACAGAACCACTTTTAACAAGAGCTGAATATGTATTTTACTAGTTTTATAACCCCTACATGGTCTATGTATTTCCACTGCGGAAAAGTAAAATACAGAAGCACTAAAACATGATGTAATTTAGTGTAACTGAATTACAGTTACAGCTGTGGTTCTGTTTATGGGCTCTGAGAGGAAAAGCATGCCAAAGGTAGGTGCAGAATTTAGGTGCATGTATCTGAAACTGCAGTTCTGAAAACTCTTGCTCAGTTACTGCATAATCACATATTCCCCTCACTCTGGTTGTTTTGCTTTGAAGCTGCCCACACTAGAACTTTTTGCCTGATTTTGAGGGGGCTAAGTAATTTCAGTGCTTAGGTTATTCTAGTCGGAAATGCAGGAATTGAATTCTTGTACACTTGAGACTCCTTGACTTGGTCATGCAGCTGTTCTCAGTTGCAGCCTGGGTGCACAGTAACTGCAGCTGGCTTCAGCCAAGCTCCTCAGACTCATTCGTGATCATTTTTTTTTTTCCCCTCCCACTTCTGGCCCCGGGCAGGTGCTCTCCACACTCTACTCGCTCATTGACCGGAGCAGTTATCAGGTTCAAGGGAAACCTCCTGGTAATGGCCATATTGGATCAGAAATAATTTTGGTTTTTATTGGTCCCTTATTGGAGTCATCAGTCTGAAACCCAAATGTCCTGTTAAGAAGTTTATTTTGCTTAAGGTTGGATAGTTTCTTATACGTGAATATGGGTTGCCCTCTAGTGAAGAGAAGGGAAAAGCTTGCTTAAAAAAAGAGCTGCACTGTTAAGAACTACACGTCACTGCGAGTTGTAACAGAAAATAAGACTAAAGCCTGTGATAAATTAGTAGTAACAGCCATGGAACATACTGTCTTCACGCGCAGAGGGAAATACACCTAAAGCTAGATAATTCCTGTCCTGAGAATTTTTAACAACATGGTTTGGTAATAATTTGATTTAATAATTTTAAATTGACTGGTATAATGTAAAATGTATTCATCTGCTTTACTAGGATCTGAAATCTATGGCCGAGTGATGGTGGATCCAGTGCAGAATCTTGGTGACTCCTTCAGCTGCAACATCGAGAAGGTGTTCCTTTGCACCGGTGCCGATGGGTACGTGCCCAAGTACAGCCCGGACAATCAGGAATACGGATGCCTGGCTGACTCGCCGTCCCTCTTGTACAGATTCAAGATCCTGGTACGTAAACAAAGAGTTACGGTAGCGTGTGTTTTTAGATCCCTGATTTCCATGTCAATCTGGAAATACTAAACTTACTTCCTTTAGGATAAAGCTCAACCTGAGACACAAGCAAGAGCCTTTGGGAACCTGGAGTTTCATGCTACATTAGCAGCTGATCATGCAGATGCTTTTCCTCTAGTAAACCAGCCTGGTTCTGATGGTTTCAGCTTGTCATCTGCTCCACTGTTCCAGGTAAATTGTCTGAGAAGTGTACCACAGAAATTCTTTCATGCTAAAAGACGACTGAGGTGGAGAACAGAGCAGGCAGGTAATCACGGGCACCGTGTTGGTCAGCGACAGACTTCAGCAACACATTTACTTTGCTCCCTCCCCCTAACAGCATAGAAACAATGACAGCATTGCTTTCTAACACTGAGCTGCTTCTGCAGCCTTGCTGTTATTGCAGACATGTACACCTGTGACTGGGAGCAGAAGTCACTGGTTTAGCTAACTATGGGGGCCTTCTTACATAAGAGAAAACTAAGAAATTGGACTTTATTTTCTTGCAACTGGAAAAAAAAAAAAAAAGATATGAGATAAAGAGAGAGAACTATGCGTCCTGCTTTAAGTAAGATTAATTTCAAATTCCTGAAGTCTTTTTTTGATTTCCTGAAGTGGGGTTCTTCTTGCCTGAATTAAGACTAGTGTTTTGTTCCGTAAATGCAGTAGCCTTTCTGCATTAACACTAGAAAGAAATAGGCTCTCCTATAGGGTAGTTTATCTGACCTACTTCGGCAGTCTGCATTAATCCTATCTCCAAGTGCCTATTTCTGCCGTTGACTTTAATTAGACATATTTGGCAGCAAACTGGGGACATCTGTCTGGATCCATCTGATGCTTGGGTGATTTCCAGTTTATAGTAAATGTGCACGGGGGTGGTTGTTCTGGTTCGTTGGGTTTTTATGTGTTTGGGTTTTTTTTAAGGTGGCAGCTGGCCGAGAATGGTACATTCACACTATTTACACGGTCCGATCGAAGGAAAATGCACACAGGCACAATGGCAAAAGAAGTCTTGACTACCACCACGGGTTGTCCTCTGCTAAAGGAAGAGTTAGCACCACAGCCTTTAAACGCAGCAGAAGAGCCAACCCAGACGCCCCCGTCTTCATGCGAGACATTGGAGCAAATAAAAACAGGGGCACGAATATTCAGCATATTGCACTTGACCGTTCTGACAAAGCTGTCGTCATCCAGAAGGACGTGGTCCCAGCTGGCGCGCCGCATCACAGGCCAGTTCTGGAAATCACAAGCAGGGACTCTGGAAGCGGTACTGTACCCGTTACCGGAGGCGTGACAGGACTGCTGTTCCTGATCTGCACTGCGGTCGTAACTCTGTTTTTGTTGAAGCAGAGGAAACAGCCCTGTGCTGGGAAAAGCAAAGTGCCCATCAGCCTCTCCAGCAGCAGTGACGCTGTGACCACCCGACACGGCAGCAGCGACAGTTCGGAAGTCTAGCCGATTTCTTGGGTGCTTGTCTTTTAACATGTCATTTCACCAAAAAGCAGACTCTCAAATCTAGCTCTTGGCTGACTCCTTTGCACAGACAAGCGGCTGCTCCAGTTCTCATGCTGGTTCCATTATTTGTAATGGGCCGCTATTTCTGACAGGGTTGGTGTACTAGGTTCATGTGTGAGTGACTTATTTATAGAATTCAAACTAGTACTCCATGAATGGGAGTTGATGCTTTTTTCTTTTTTTTTTTTAAACCTAGTTTTTCTTTAATGTTTTGAATATATGCAGCTGTAAGCGTGCCTTATATCCCCCATGAAAGGTTGGTGCTTAGAAGGATGCTGGTTTTGATTACGTGTACAGTATCTAGCTTTCATGTAATTGTTTTTGGTTTTCTGGGTTTTTTTGTTGTTTTTTTAAAGAATTATTGCTGGGGAAGGAAGAAGGTCGTAGCATTAGAATGGAAGCTAAGTAGTAGATGATAGTGTTCTTTTAAATGAGTGATACCAATGGTTTTGTCTCAAATTTTAATGAGGACCTCAGACACATGGACAACGGTGGGAGACTCACACAGGTAAGGCTGTTGCAATTATCTGTAAGGAGAGCATTACATGTGATCGATGAGAATTAGAACTATATTGTAAAGCCACACTAGGAAAATAGTATGTTAATGCTTAGGTGCTGGCATTAAGGGCTTTCAAACATCCTTAAACAGATACTAGTACTTCAGAACAATACTAATGACTGCTTTCCCATATTGTACATAATTACCTGTCTTCCTTTGCTTGATACAGACATTATAGCATCAAAATACAGGCAAATACTTCTAAAAGGTAGCTTATTTTGCCACATGGCACTGGGGGAACACACTTGTGTCATCTAGAGCAAAAACTTTGTTTTGTTTTTTTTCCTTCTACTTGAGTAGAATTTTCTATAACTAGAGGGGTGCCATTTGGGAGATTAAGGTTTAGTTCCTCTCGCTTTCTACATACTGGCACTTGAGAATTGTTGGCACAAATGAAGTGCTGCTCAGCTATTTAATAAATCTTTCCCTTCTGCTTCTTCTAAAGGTTTTTATTTAGGCTAGTTGTAAACAAGCAATCATGGCTTGTAGTGGTTTGGGTTTTTGATGGTGTTTGGGGTTTTTTTGTGAAAAGGAATGCTTTGCAAAGGGATGCTTTTAAAGGAAGGCTTCAGCGTTGCAGCATTTTTGTTTAGGGTACACTAAGTGTAAGCAGTTAGACTGATGCTGCCATGACAATTCAACTTGTAAAGTGTTGTAGATTGGCTCTTAACTCTGCTGTACATACCACGTTCTTCTGACTTTTTGAAGGGCAAAGTATGGTTACTCAACCTGTTTTCAGCTGGTGTCTGCAAATCAGTCACCTGCAAATTGAAACACATTTCATGTGCTAGTAAGAACTGCACTGCTGTACATGAAATCTACACGTGCGAATTCTCAGCTTTTCTTAAGTCTCCTTTTGCTTAAGTGCTTATGCTACAAAAAGCTGATTTTTCTAGGGATGCACTTCTCCCTGTTTACACAACACTGACGCCTTTTGATATGTGTTCTTAAAAGGGCCAAAACTGAGCAAAGATTACTCACTGCGGACTGAGCATTTGTTCTGTTTTGGTTTGGTTTTTTTTCTTTCCTAGTAAATTCCAAAATTATGCTACATTAGATGATGGCATTGGGAAACACGTGATTCCATCTCAGTCATTATATGCCAGATACGTAAAAAAGAAAGGACAGTGGAGGGAACACTCGCGCATGGTACAGTTTGACTAGCTCAGTGAACAGCGTGGACTGCCAGACAATGACAATCTTGCACCCCTAGAGTCAGCACTGGTTCTTTTCGCAGTAATCAAGACTGTCTCTGCACTTACCACAGCTGTTTGAGAGAAGCGGGTTGTTTTACATATTGTTACGTTTTCTGTTCTGACTCGTTGTTTGCCAATAAAAGCAATTCTACCATTCTTAGGCCCTTCAAATTAAGTACAAGCCTCAGCGTGACTGGCTTATTTTTCTGCTTAAAATCTGTGCCAGAAGAAAGGTGTTATGATTTTGTTCCAATCTGTATGTATGTTGATCATCAGTTCTTGAGGTAAATACCTGGCCTTTCCACTAATGTCAAAGAACAGAATATATTTGTGCAGTAAAATTAAGTTCAATAAAGGTAAGGTCAGAGCCACAGAATTTACAGAAATGGGGTCTTGACTGGTGGTGGTTTGTAACAAGGAAACACAACTAAATAGTTTTATTGATCATAATAGAAAAAATGTTCACACCACCCTAAGAGAAAAAAATTGGGGGATGACTAAATAAATAGGTATTCAAGTGGAAACATTAATGAGAAAAAAGTCACATGAAGCCTTATTAATAAATGAAGCCTATTTATTACTTCAAGTGTTAATGGTAAAAAAAATTCAGCACAGCTGTTGCATTTAAAAAAGTGAAACTACATTAAGTACTATGTTTCTAGTTCAGTAAACAGATGAACCCGATGTCCTTTAATGACATAATAGTTGAGCATTATACAGTACATCTTATGAAGACCCGTAAATTAAAGAACTACTTTTTAAATTTAGTGATTACAAAAATTCTGCATTCACAGCTTTAGTTTCTTTTTTCTTCCACGACCATCAGGAGTACCATCCATTTTGCGCTTCTGTGCCTGTAAGGTAAGTTTTTTTAGTGAGTTACTGTGAAACAAAAAGATTGTAAGCAAGCAATGCATTTCAAGTCAAAGCGGATGGAAATTATTTACACCCTGGCAGCTTTAAAATGGGATAAATTGCAAATGTTGTAATATGGCAAATATGCACATCCTCCTCAGGATAGCCGTTGTTTTGTATTCTTCCAATTCTGGAAGAGTACGATTTCACAGAGGTAAAAAGTGTGTAGAAGCAAGTAAGGATGTTATAAAGCTTCCTATTTATAAAATGGTATTTCTAAATACCTGTTTAAATGTTCTGTGAACAGTTCTAGGAAACTTATTAATCCACCACTCTTAACTTTACTGATTTCTGCACATCTGCAAAGTTGTGCTTCTAAGTTTTTGATACAACAGCTCTAGGCAACAACAACTTAAGCAACAAATCTAGGCAAGAAAATGGGCAAAGCTGGTATTTCTTTTACAAAATAGGCCTGTGTATTTAGCAATACTTTAAATTGAGTCAGCAAAGAGAGTAGTCAGGCGTATGTGCCGTTTTCTCAAATCTAGCTCTAGAAGCCCATTTCATGACCAACCCACCCACGTACAAGGAAAGTGATGGCAGACAGCAGAGTCTCTACATAGGAACACTTGTAAGCAGATCTGTAGCATTCTCAAAGGGGAATGAATGGTCTGCATCGCCTATGTATCCCTCTCAGTGGTAAACGTGTAATTTTTTCAGGGATAACAATTAATCAAAAGGCCGAATAAATCTCTGATTTAGGTAAACCTATACAGCGTACCAGCTCAGTGATCCAAACCGTAACAAATTTATCTGCTCCAAAGCATGTGAGCTAGAATTTAGAACCCAAACTTATTTTCCTTTATTTGACATCACAACTATACTAGCTGAATGACAGTGTGAATTTTAAGCAGGTCTTAACATTGCCCTATAAGGTTTTTTGTTGCTGTTGTTTTTAAATAACTTTAGATATCACTTGTCCTAGACAACTAGAAAAGCACCCTGTCTTCCAATGAGCTTTTTCACAGAAATGCCTTTTTAAATCTTACCGAAGATGGTTTTGGTCCACGTTTCTTCTTTTCTGCCTTTTCCTTTTCTTCCAGTTCCATGTTTTCTCTTTCAATCAGGGTGATTAAAGTATTGCATCTCCTTTGCAGCTCCTAAATTGCACAACATATTCCCTCACTACATTAGGCAGCCACGTAATGTAAAAATAATATTAGAAATGCCTGTACATAGGTAAGTTTTTTGCTGTATCTTGGCAGAGCGAAAACAGAATGAAATATGTTTTGATAGTTACTGGCTGGCTTCACAGGAATGGATTTGATCGCAGATGTTTGCTTTTTAAAACATGCTTGCATTTAACTCAAATTCATGTTGATTTTGAAAAACAGGACCTTGGAATTTTGACTTTTTCCTTCTGTAAGACTTTTTAGTTTACTGCATTTGCCATCCACTACAGTTGCCCAAAGTCTATAAAAATTTAATGTATTGTACACATGCACGTACCTCAGTATTTCAGAAGCTATTTAATTAGCCTGGTGTATAACTGTGTTGTCATAGGCACTCATGAACAAAAAGCGAAACAGATTAACACATACCATTGCAGTTCTGGACTTGAGAAACCAGTCAAATCTGAATTGCGGGGAGTTTCGGATACACTGTCTTAATTCATCATAGACATTTTCTTTATCAAATCCTAGCTTGTGAAGCATACAGATTAGAAAGCGATCCTCCTCTTCAGTGTAATTCTTCCCTTTATTAGTGCCATACGATATTCTTAGCTGGTGGAAAGGGGCTTTGTATCTGCCAATCTAAACAAAACAAGTAAGATCATATAAAACCGTTCCATGCTAATTCTGAACTATTTCTTAGTTTTATATGAAAGCAATACGTCACATGAAGACAGGCAGATGAACAATACCAAGTTAGAAAACTAGATCTTTTATGATCGCTGGTGCTAAGTCACCACGTGTAAGAAACTGTGGGTTCTACACAGTGCATTTACCAACGCCATCTAGACTGGTAAATTCTGGTTTAGACAACAGACAGCTTTGTGATCTTTTGATTAACAGTCAGACTTCAGACCTGTCACTACATCTGAAAATAGTCAAGGCTTCAAATGGCAATGATCCTTTTTAACATACAAATCCTCAGGAATGGTCAAAATCAGAGTAAGAGTAAAAAGGTACATAAGACTGTAGCACACGGTTCAGCTGAGTTCTGGTTAATTGAGTCAGACACCATTCTTCCCCTGACTTCCCTAGAAGAGATAACTAACTAGTCAAACCTGAAGTGGGGGGAAAGTTCTAAATCACTGTCTTAATTTACTACAAATCTATTCATTACCAAACCCTGGTTGGTGAAACATAGATCAGAATGAAAGCCGCCTCTGCTTGGTAAGTCTTCCCTTTTTTAAGTGCTCTAAACTTATATATAGCATTTTCAGTTAAATGGGTCCAAAAGAAATTCTGCTTCTTCAAAAAGCATGTCGTTATCAGGAGTTTGTCATATGGTACTATGAACTGTCTGTCCTATGATAAAGATGATTGTTACAAACAACGGGTTAGGCCATACCTAAAGTTATATCATAGCTATCAGTCAGGACAGCACTTCTATAGAATGGAAAAGCTATAGGAAGCAACTACTGAGGAGTATGCGCCCAACATGTTGTCTTCATACATTAGTAACATCGGCTAGACATGGAGTCCTGCATCTCACCTCACTGGCACAGGGAAATAAAGGAAGCAAGAAGCACAGCAAAGATACCTTTGTATCAAGTGCTTTTTTAATGCTGATTCGTCTCTGAATTCTGGCTTCTCCTCTTTCTATCTGAGCCATGATCTTCTCTATGTCTTGGAGTTCATTGCATCTTTCCCAGAACACAGCTAAGAAAAGAACAATTGGTTAGTTTCTTATCATGCATCTTTAAAAGTTAGGTTTTTTTTTTTTTTTTACCTTAAAAAAAAAAAAAAAGATGTTAGATCTAACTTTCTTTTCCCAGAACTTACTGCTGTATAAAAATAGGCATGCCTTTACCCGATAAGGAACCTTCACTTCCTGAAATCATGTGTTGCAGTATTACAAATGCTATTTTGAAGGGGGTAGATATAGGATTCCTCAGCTTAAATGAGGTGTGATACAGGCCAGAAAGGTTTTTCTTAGCCAATCTCCTGCTCAAAGTCAAAAGCTTCTTAAAATGGAAACGGATATAACAGCAACGAATTTTTACTGAGGGAAGCAGGAGGGCAACTGAGTGGCCAAAGAAGCAAGTGTCTAAAAGACAATTACGTGTTTAAATAAAAGGTTTTTTAAAAGAATTTTTTACATTTGTAAGCTGCTATCTACCTTTAGAAATTTAGCCCCCGGACCTCGCAGCTGCACTACAGTAGAAAACACTTCTGAGCTATCAGAGGTAAGTAGCCAAGTGGACTTAGGTTACAAAAACCAAGGGCCATTATATATTCAGTCACAAAATGTTTACTGTATCCCACTCTTGATGAGGATGAGGTAATAAAGGCGTGAAGATTCAAGACAACTCCTAGTTAGTGATTACAAGGAAAAGTGAAATCTCTCCAGCTAAGCATTGTTTCTCAGCATTTCGTTTTGCAAAAATTAACAAGAATTGAAGACAGCACTATGCAGGTGGGTCAGTAAGAGTTGATATGCACATTTTAGTACAGCTTTAATTACGCAGGGACTAAACATGGTAAAATCTAGATCAGTAGATCCCAAATCCATCAGACAATTCTACCCCGAAAGTCTTCAAGAGCCGTGTACGAAATTCTCAGAAGTAAGATGTTACCATGTTCATAGGCAGTTCAGACTAGGAAAGCAGCATTAGATACGCACTCACAGAGTTGACTACTTAAAAAGTAAGTTACCTGAATACTCAATGACTTCCTCTGGGGTTTTTCCTTCTACTTCGCGTGCTATATTTTCAATGTCATCGCGGCCCCACTTCTCATTAGCTTTGATGAACTGGTTAAAATCTCTCTTATTCCAGTTCGTGAATCCCTTTAGAGCAATCAAAAGGAAACATTGCACAGAAGTTCAGTATTTGTCTCTCTCCAAATTTGTTTCGATAGATTTCTTTAAACGGCCTGTAACACTTCTGTCATTCCAACAGTATTAAACATCTGCTTTCTCTGCAGTTTAATGTTGGTAGAAAAAACGGTTTTTATACTGCAGTCGCTGTAGTCTTGCCATCTAAATAGTGCATGATGATGAGCACTGGTTCTCTAACTACCTACTAGTTTCAGATAAAAGCATCATCAGCTCATAAATTAATCCCTCCTAACAGTAGTCTCTGAAAGAGAACATGGGATCACTTTTTAAGAAGAAAAACCCCTCCAGTGAAGCAATAGTCTCTATAATGGCTTTGTTTTGTCAAAAAGGCCCACCACGTGCCTCACAGATGCCATCAGCCATTTTCCCTGGTCACTCTCCCTCAGAAAGTCTAAAGCTATCTTGTGATGATATTCAGTAGGGACAGAAATAGTAATGCTGAAATTATCAGCTGCCAAAATAGGCTAATTTCCTATTAGCAATAACTTCTACAAACAGTAAAACATTCTGCCAGCCATGCTGTGATTTAGCCACAGCTTGCTTGATTGTACTGTTTTTAATAGTGAACTGTTCCAGTGCGTTACTACTCAAACAAGATATCTTGTCCTATAAATCCCAGCTGTGCCCCCCCCCCGCCCCAGCAAAATACAACATGAAAATATAATACCCAAATAAGGCATAACAGGCATTAACCTCTTTTAAATTATTTAGATGTACATGCTACCTAATTACACACCTATTCAGCTTACATCCTTTTAAAGAGAGGGACACTATCCACTAGCAGTCATGGTTTAGGAAAACTGACTATTCACTCTGCAGGATTCGCTTCCACACAGGCGCGATGCTTTGGCAGCAGATACGCTTTAAATAACGTGGGAAGTAGCACATTCAGCTCTGCAGCTAGTCTGCAAGGTCCCACAGCTGAGAAAAGGTGTCACGGCCTACAGTCAATGCAGACTTGGGAAGCCAGACTCTGACACTGGGCTAGTTCTTACTCTTCAGGCTTAAAATACACAGAATATAGCTCAGATTCAGTAGAATCTGAATACACTAATTTGGTGCACGTTCTTCAAAGGTATCCAGGCCCATGGCAAACCTAATGCTAAACCTCTTTTCAGTTTGAATCAAAATTTGCAGCTGTGTTAACTACGGCATGTGTGAATCAATGACCAAGAAACATTCCTATAACACTGTAAAACACAAAGCAAGCTTCAGCTGATTTCCGTCTCGCTAAAGGGCCAACTATACCTGGGTTAGAAGCTTCTCTTTTTCTTCTAGTTCTTCATCATTAAGAGGTTCAGCCTCATCAATCTTAAGCTGCTCTTCCTTTTGTGCTTGGGCTGCATTCGGCAGATCAGGATTACGCGGTACCTGAAAGGTTTTGCATTTTGTAAAATTTGATTACTTTTTCACAGATACTTGCTAATTGTCACTTTTCGGTTAATATAACCTAATCATTTGTTCAGCTCAACATGATTTTCTTTCATTTAAATTAGTGTGAAAGACAGGACAAGTACATATTCTCCTAATGGTGCAGCAAACTGTTGCAATGTGTGAAGTCTTCAAGTACCTTGTACCCGATTGTTTTCCTGTAGTAGAGAATCTCTTTTTCCAATAGTTCAAACAGGCGTGGAGGAAAGAACTGAAAGTCCTGTACATTTGGCTGTTTTGGAGGCCGTGGTGCCTGAAATACATACATACAAAGTTTGTATTTGACTCCCTTTCGCATCCAGAATCTGTTTGCTTGTAATAACTGATTTCAGTTTATGGGGCGGGGCGGGGAAAGAGGCTTTGTTTTTATAAAAATGCACTCTTTACTACAAAAAAAAAAAAAAAAAAAAAAAAGGCCACACCATGCAAGAGACGACTACAACCATGAAGAATTCTAAAAGTAAGAGACCCATGAGAAAAGGGGAGAGGGTCTTCTGGGAGGAGGAGGCAGCAGCTGGGGAAAGAGACACACATGCATCCCCTTGAAAATTCAGGTGTTCTGTGCAGCAATAAGGAAATCTTCCACAGGTAAGGAAAATTTACAGCTGCTCAAATAAAAATAAAATAAGAAATACCTTGGTCTTACTCGCCTAACATCTTACAAGTTTCATCCTGCTCTCAAGTCCTTTGGATTTTTCTAAATTTAAACTACCTCCTCAATCTATAGAAGTGAATAGAGCAGTTTTTATGAATAAAGACCAACTCCTTGCTTTCAGCATTAACCATTTATCATGCATATTTGAACAATTTATTTTTTTAACTTCAGTCAACTCACCTTGGGTGCTTTTGGCTCACTGACTCGAAGAGCCTCTCTGAAGTAAGCATCCACAGCATAATTGGCTTTTCTTTCTCGTTTAGGTGGTTCAATCCACTCCGTAAATGCCATCTATAAAAACAAATCCCACCACCCCCAAAAATATGAAGACCTTGCAAAATATTCAGACCAGCTACAAAACTAGATCTACATCTACTTCATTAAATAAGTAATACAACTTATAAACTATTTCCATAGATTATCTTGTATTTTAACCAACACTTCTTCTTAAATAAATATAGTTCAATCATAAAACTTAGTGCTTTCCTCCAAATGAAATTTAAATGTTACCTTCTGTTTTTCTCTGTAGTCTTCCCCTTCAAAATTATACACGCTGGACTCCGTATCCATTGTAAAATTCCTGAGTGAGCTTTCACCCATCTTTGAAAGTTTTTCATTCATTTCAGCAGTCTTGGAGAAAAGAACAGCAGCAATTTTCAAAGGTACTTCATTATAAAACACCTCATTTACAACAGCAGAAAAACCAAACATGTTTGACCAATATGAAAACCCTCAATAGCAAAACCCCTATTCTCTCCAGCTTACAATCAAGTTATCATCTAGGGATATACTATCTTGCCATCGTATTTACAGGTGGGCTTCTGGTTTTTTTGAACTTTCTCTCACCTTCTTTGCACCTCTTTCCAAAATGTGATCAATATCTTCATCTGTAATCTCACTTTCCTTTGAGGCAAACACATGTGTCGCTCCATGTCTAATCATTTGCAGCATTTCATCCTTCCCAAGTTTATTCAGGTTTTGATCCACCAGTCTTCCTGAAGATAAAAGCATTGGAGGATAGCAACTAACGAAAGAGTTTACATTACTGAAGGAGCAATACATGATTTTTCTCCCCCTTAACTTCCAAGTTAAAGCTGTATTTTTTTCCTCCCAGTAAAGGAAATTCCAAATGAAGGAACCTGTTGTCCCCGCCTTTCACACCCCCCCCCCCCAAAAAAAAAAAAAAAAGAACCCAAAAGCCAGCAAAATCCAGCTAAGGACCACATACATTTGCTTTATTATACACTAATTGTGTTCAACAAACATAATTTTGGATGTGAGGTCTTCCATATAAGCTTTGTTATGGTGCATGTTTTTAAAATTTTCAGACTAAACCTTATTGAATCCTTTTTTTCAGAAATAAAGTTCCTGATTCCAATCAAGTCAACCAAGAGGCTACCTTGTCATCACTTCTCCACATCTATTAAAAAAAAAGGCATTAATTTCTCCAGTTCAAAGGAGAAGTTGAGTGCTTTTAAAAAAAAAAAAAAAAAAAAAAAAAAAAGAAAACACACCACCAAAAAACTGAGTATATCCCCACTTGTACATATGTATCGCTAGGGAGATAATCAAAAAGTTAGTGAGGAAAAGCCTACCCCTACAGTAAAATAAATTTTCAAGTGGCTCAGGCCTTTGCACTCTTACCTTCAGAGCTCAGCTGAGGCAAAAAGCAACATTCTCATTAATTCTTACTAGCTGATTTTGCCATAGTTTACATGTTGTGAAAAAAAAAAAGAAGAGAATCACAGCATATATACAAACAAATTGCCTTCATATACTTGCCTTGCTGAATGACTATGGAATCTAGCCGGAGTTTCATTTCCGCACGTTCCACTATTCTTTCTTCCACTGTATTGTCTGTGATAAACCTGAACACTCGAACAGTCTTTGTTTGGCCAATCCTGTGCGCTCGATCCTAAGCAAAAAAAAAAAAAAAAAAACAACCAAAAGTAACAAAAAATTCAGTACTTGGTTTCCAGCATGACTGAATAATTAGTCTTCAATTTTCCTTAGGTTCAACATAGTAATTTTTACAAAACAGAATAGCATAGGTTAGTTAAATCTTTATAGACATCCAGTTAACATGACTACCCAAGATAGCACATTCTTATCCACATTGCAAGTTTTGGGGTGTTTTTTAAATAACACCAACGAGTATGTCTCCAGATGTTATACCTAAATATAGTGCGCGTTAGGGTTTTTTTTGTTAAATCACACAGGGGAGAAGAGTGGATGCTTTTGACCTTACGTAACCTTCTGTAAAATCAAAAGTATTTAAGAAATTATCTCTGTACTGATCAAAAGCTACCATTCTCAAAATTGTTCAGTTGTGCCACAAATATTTCAAGAAAAATACAACCCACCACCTCACCTGACTGGCAAATCATTAACCACTGTGAAAATTAATATTCTGAACACACTGTAGCTGGAACTATCCCACTTTAGTTTCCAGACACCAGTTCCAGCATTCTTTTGAACTAATTTTCGCTCAACTACTTGAGAACCTACAGCTTAACTGAAATAATTAAAAATAAATTTCCAAGATTTGTCACTGAAAGGCCTCATTTGTCAAAAAACACCGGTAGTTTTTAAATAGCTTTACTTTCTTATGATGTGGTCAGTAGTGTTCTTGACACCGCTCCTGAGGTTGCAGATGCATGCAAATGTACTTCTTTAAAAAAAAAAAAAATTAAAGATGGTTGCTAAAAGGAGCTTGCTCACTTATCACCACCATAAAAGCAGGTTTCGAAAAGTTTAATTCAGCTTTTCTTTGTCTCATTTCCAAGGTATCAGAGAACACAGTGTAAACACATTCACCTCCACTCCCCACCGAAGTAAAGCTTTATCGTTTTGGGATTAACACATATCATGCTAGATCTTTTCTTTTTTTAAAACAAAATAGGCTATTCTCATTAAATGCTACTAAGAGTACTGTAGCATATACTCAGCATTTCCTGCTGCACAAATCATTGTATATCCCAAATGTGGCTAAGGGTTCCACACAGTGGAAGCCACACCGGAACTGAAACTCAGTCTTAAAAGTACTGCTCCTGTCCTAAAACAAGAAAAATACCCATTTGTTTTGGAAATACTGTATCATGCCACACACATTCTTCACACATTTCTAGGAAAGTTCTGTGAGAAAGAGAAGAAAAAAGAACATAATTTCCATCTGGATTCTTACCATAGCTTGAAGATCTACTTGTGGATTCCAGTCTGAATCATACAGAATTACAACATCAGCAGTAGCCAAATTGATTCCAAGACCTCCTGCCCGTGTACTCAGCATGAACACAAATTTTGAGCTACCAGGTTCATTATATGCATTAATAGACGCCTAAATAAATAGAAGGAACATATCGGTTGAACCAAATGTTTTACGAGTACTATTTTTACTTCAGTGAAATACCTAAAATTTTAAATACCTGTCTCTCGTCATGTGGTGTTTGTCCATCCAGTCTACAATATTCATAATTTCGCCACATACAGTAATCTTCCAAGATATCTAGAACTCTGGTCATCTGACTGAAGATTAAGACTCTTGAACCTGTTTGGGTAAAAAGCTTCCTTATGTTTTCACCAAAACTTAAGATTTACCAAACTCTGCAAGTTTGCATTACAAGAGAGGGAAGGAGGGCAGCTCCATGTACTAAGAAGCAAAGTATTCAGAATTTCAGAACCGATGTATAACGCAGGGCTGCAGCTGCTGCTATCATAGTGGCTGTGCGGGGCTTAGCTGCCTTCTGGGGTTAAACCACAACAGTCCTTTTTGGCACCCAACACGGGGCTTGAAGGATTCGAGATAACGACAGATGTGACTGGAGTGTGCTAGACCGAATTCACAGCTGTTTAGCTACTAACTGGCAGGCTCCTGTGCTTGCCACGGGGCTTGCTTGCCTCGCTGTATATTAGAGTCTAGTCAGTGGCTGCCTTTTTGCTTTTGTTTTCTGTTGTACTTCTTATCAAAATGTTCCCAGACACAGAAAAGTAAGATGATAACACAAACATAAAAACATCAAGGAGTATAAAGAACGACATTTTGAAGTATTTGGTTTGGATTTAAGGTATCTAGAAATAAAGTAAGTTCTTCTTAAAGACTTGTCAGTTTACTTACCTGCCAAGAACAACCTCCAAAAAATCTCAATGTACAGTAATTTATGCATATACACACAACCATTTCCAACCTACTTGAGAGTTTTAAGTAAAACATAGAATATTACAAAGCTTCCACTTCCCCCTATATTCTCCTAGTATGATTTTTTTGTTCTTTGGACCCAAGGTCTAATAGAGAACTCTCTCTTAAGATGATCATTTGATTTAAGACCAGGCCAATTTTAATTGCCACGTCGCTACAAGAAGCCTTATAGCAGGAAAAAACCAAGATCAAAAACGCATAGTAACCACTGAATTCTTCTTTTTTGGTTGTACAATGACGCATATCGCCACAGCTACTTGAACGATACCTGAATACGAAGTACAGGTTATTTCTGTATTACCTAAGGCTGAGGTTTGGAGTTGGTTTTATTTTTCTGCAATGGCTCCCCAGTCACAAACCTTCCTCCACTCCTTTAGCCAAGTTACTTCAGTAAGCATACTCATTAAAATAATGAGTTAAAAATTTATTCCAGAGTCAAAAATTCTGTGGCGACTGAGTTTTACAGTAATGTATTCCAGAGCTTTGTCCCTGCTATCAAGTAACTTTAAAATAACCGAGTGTTCCCCCATGTTTGTGTGCCTTAAAAGAATTCACTAAACAAACTCAGGTGCTGCTCAAAATCATATCCAGCAAGCAGACCAACATTTCACAAAGGATTTGACTTTAACCCTACATGAAGACTTTGAATCTGAAATGGTACTTCACGGCAAATCAAAGCAGTGGCTAAAATACCACATGATTACGTTTCAAACAGCTAATAATGCTAAGAAAGAAAACCTAAAGCTCAGACCAATCGATGTTTCTGTGGTCTCAATTTAGCTGAGATGAAAAAAAGCAAAAAAAAAATCAAAACACTTCACCATCACAAAAAGCCATAATGGACTATTGATCCAATTATTTATGAAGACACTTCACAAATTGTTTTTGTATCAACTATTTAAGATACAATGCTTGACAGGCTGGTATCATGCTAGCAACCAACGATAATCCTGGCTAAAGCGTGCTGGTTTTCGCTCAGGATACATGGAAACATTAAGAAGCGCTGACTTTCATTTTTATCATTGAACCAAACAACTGTCAAACAACAACAACAAGATGCATACCTTGTTCTTTCAACTTAGGTAGCAATTTGTCCAATACTACCATTTTGCCACTGTTGGTGACCAAATGCATATCTGTTGTGTAAGGTGGACCAGGTTCCGCTCCGTCAAAGAGATATGGATGATTGCAACATTTTCGCAGCTGCATGAGGATATTCAACAGTCTCATTTTGTCCAGCTTCCCAGCTGAATTCAATATATCTATATCCTTCATTAATATTCGTGTATACCTACATCAAAGAAAGAAAAAACTTTTGTAACTCTAAAACAAAGCGGGCTTTTCTTTAAATGGTAAGTATAGTCAAAAGCTCACCCTCCCCCTCATTTCATCGGGTAACTCTCCCAGATATGCATGGTTTTGTCATCACAGAAGTGTCACAAGGAAATATGTATGAGTTGGGAGTAGACCAGAAGGAATTAAATCAAGTTCCACACAATAATCAAGTCACAAGCAGCACACTCCTTCTGAGCCTTAACCACAGCACAGTCAAGTATGTGAATTACCATTCTCGTTGCATTTTGCTGAGACCCACATAAATTTTAACTTCCTTCTTTGGAGGCAAGCTTTTCTCTACATCAGCCTTAATGCGACGTAGAAGGAATGGCCGTAGCACCTGAAAGAGATTGCACCATTAAACGTATTTTGGAAACTGAACAGGTCAACAGACAAAAGCAGTGCAGATATTCTCTATCATAAATGCTCAAACACCAGACTTATTACTAGATCATCTGGAAAAGCAATCTGTATGAACAGGTTATTATTATACACGGGAATATACATGTGCTTTCTTTGTAAGACTCAAAGATTAGGCCAAAATCATCTTTCGGATGGTTCTATGCCCCTTGATTCTTTTTTAATTTTGCTTGACTGAAATATTTATAGTCTCTTCATAGCCAGTATTTTTAATGTAAGCATTTCAGAACTCTGAAAGGCAGAACTATCGACCCTTCTCTCCCCTCCAAAACAATTTCCTTTTCAAGAAATAGATCATCTTCTGAGCTTCACCAACCCATTCTGAAAGTCTACCATAGTTTGTGGAATAAGCTATCTTACCGTAATATTCTGTCACAAGAAGCATTAGAAGAATTATTTAGAACCTAACTTAGGCAAGCATAACACTTACACAAAAAGCAGAAAGACTTACCATATGGAGACGTTCCACCAACTTTTGATCCCCTAGACAGTTGTTTGTATCAAACCATGAATCGAAGTCCTGTATCAACAAAATCATTGGTATGTAAGAGGTTTCCTTTCAAGGTGCAATGTCATTACAATGGTGAATAAATACAACTCAAGTGATTCTCTTACATAGGCAGTAAGTAAAGGAACAAATTACCCTCTTGGGTCTATTTTTATGGAAAGCGCTCTAACACAACGTCTTCCAAAAAAAAAAAAAAAAAAAAAAAAAAAAAACCCTTTTCCATTTGGGGGGGGGGGGGGGGGGGGGGGAAAAGAGAACCAATATGCAAGTCCTTTTCTGATGAAAAAGATTCACTCATATCACTCCATTGGACAAATTCCATCTGGAAGAAGCGTACTACTGCAGCATTTGATGAAAAAGGAAAAGGAAAAAGTAAAATTTTGGTGTAATGCACCACAAGGCTTCCCTTTCTACAGATGTTACACTCCCAATTCATCAAAACAGTGAAGCATATGCTTCACTTTGTGAAGTCTATTGCTCATTATATAGTATCTCCCACCTCACAGGAAAGAAGTCTTAGATAAACAATAAGGTAACTTACAGTTAAATATAAGAACAAAGTTAGTTGGTTTAGCCATCACAATGTTTACACCTATTTTGAAATGCAGCAGAGATCACCTTCACATTGTGATTTTAAATACCTCTTGTATGTGCTAAGCTCACAACAGCCCTTAAAAATGGCCAAGCTGAGAAAAGCAGTCTACCCTACTATACTTCACAATTCTGGAAACATTTCTAACTGCCAGTCATTAAGAGTATCGTTATCAGTAACTCATACTCCTAACTATACATATTCAGGTCTATTTTCAAATCTGGAAAACCAGCAAAGTTCATTTTATTTGATTAGCAGAAATGAAGACTTACTTCAGATGAGTTAAAGACATCTGGCAAAAGGAAGTTAAGAAGGGCCCAGAGTTCATGTAAGTTGTTCTGAAGTGGAGTTCCAGTTAATAGCAGCCGATTTGTAGTCTTGAATTCCCTCACAATTTCTGATAACTGAAGGACATTGAGACATGAGCAAATATAAAAATATTACTAGTCCCCACACCACCACCTAATAACCCACACAAATCTGTCTTTCAGTGAAAGTATAAATTACCTTTGATTTTTCATTTTTAATCCTGTGGGCTTCATCTATAACTAGGTATCGCCAGTTAAACTTTTTGAATACTGATTTCTCTTTGATAAGCATTTCATATGATGTTACGCAGACATCCCATTCTCCAGGCAACAACACATCTCTGACAAAGGCAGCCTAGACAACAAGGTGACACTTAATTACTGAGGCTTTGCCAAATCTAAAACAAAAAGAACACACTAGCGCTGTTAAAATTTTAAAACAATCCTGCTACTACATTTGAAAGAAAAGATAAAATTATAGAGGCAATATAACGTACAACCATTGTAAAGCATGACAATTTTGTCAGTGCTGAAGCTGCTAAAACCCTTGGGGCAGAGCAGAGAAGGGATTTCAGCTCTAATTTCTGGCTTTGGAACTGCAGATGACTACCTAGACACATGAGGTTTCCAATAGCTGAACTATAAGATCAGAACTAAAATTGATTTTCTGTAGGTTTGCTTTGGTTTTAAGGTTTTTTTTAAGTTTTAAGTTTAGAAAACAGTAGGTTTTGAATATAAAAATCCCAAGCACAGCTTTATGTGGCTAACTGAACAATTTCTAGAACGCTGACATCCAAGGTTCAAAGCGGACACAGTAATTAGTCAGAATTCAAAATACAGAGATGTATAAATAAAGTCAAGAACTTAACTCATATAAGCAAGAAATACACGGAAGAAAGAATAAGAACTTTTGGATTCAAAAAAGATGCACTAAAAAAATCACAAGATATCAAGACCTGGACCAATGACTTCCAGAACTATTTAAAGTTTCATCAATATTTTTGTAATTTCTAAACCAACAAACTCTGAAAATAGAGCTAGCTGCCCTTAGAATAAAAAAAAAAAAAAAAATCTGCTGACAAAAGCAGAAGTTTAATGGCACCAGTAATAACTCTTCCTTCCATAAGTAAACGGGTAACTCCGGTTGACAAATCTACAGATGCACCATCATATTCCATGTTTTTTAAGTTTTTTTTGCTGTGCTAAAAAAAAAAGTAGCAAAGAACTGATAACTGAAGTAACAAAAAGAGAATGATTGAAATAGTAAGGCCATAAGAGAAGCTGAACAATATTTTCTCTTTCAATTGACAAAATTCAAGCCAAATAAGATCCATTTGCATACCACTTTTACCAACCAACCCACCTTGCCCACTCCAACATTAAGCTGACAACTGTTTTCAGAAAACAGTTCCTTAGTGACTGACCCCATAATCCTCTTAAGAGATGCTGTTACAGCCAATACCACATACTGTATTATGTAGAGCAGAAAACAAATGACTTTTTTACAGATTTCTATATTCATACAAATGACAGCACTTTACATGAAACACTTTTTCCTACTTTAAGATTTATCCCGTTTTGTTGGTCTACACGGCGTATTGCCTTCACAAAAGGAGAGAGAAAACCTTTGGCCAAGAAATTATGAGTGTAAAGTCATGAAGCAATAGCTGGGCAACATACGTACGAATTCTAAGCTGGTTATATTTTAAGTAGGTAGCACTTTTAGGTCTTACTGTTTAACCACTACAAATCCAAGTAATATCCTTCCCTGTGAACGAAAGGTAAAGGACAGCAAGATCACATGCCGGATTTACGCAGGAAAAACAACCACATCAAAACTTACTCGCTGGTCTTTGTCACCTATCAAACAAACTGCTCGAAGTGTAGGTACCCATCTCTTGAATTCATTCATCCAGTTATGTAGAGTGGACTTAGGAACTAACACCATGTGAGGACCAGGAATATTTCTGTAGTGTTTCATATACCCAAGAAGAGAAATAGTTTGCAGTGTCTTCCCAAGACCCTGTAAGAGACGTTAACGTGTCAGAACAAAATCTCCCAGGAAACACCTTTAAAAAACCCAGGAGTGAGCTCTGAGTACAACATGGAAGACACAGCAGCCTGAACAAATGAGTGAGATATATTAAAGACAGACACATTTTATTAAAAAAAAAAAAAAAGAGAGTAACATTTTCAAACCTTGGGTTATGAAGTTAGAATTTTGCCTTACCTTTCAAATTAGACACATTCTTAGAAGTGCAAGAACCATTATTTCATAGAATTTTGTTTTGTAGACTAGGGTGTACTCGGATTACTTATTTAGAGGTCAACGAACTTTACAAACTGGACACCTGCATGCTCTTAAACTTGAAATAAAGTGAATAAATTAAGAACCCTGTAAGGAGGCTTTTACAGGCCACAACATGATGTCAGTTCTTGTGAGAAAAAAGCCAAACATAAATGTAAACAGCTGCATATGTCAAAGAAGAAAACAAATACTGAGCTTCTTTAGAAGTACTTTTTTTAAGCGCTCTGTTCTTTATTCAACAGAAATATTTAAAACCTTTTATCTTCAACATATAATTTGAATTAAAACAAAACTGAGGAAGACGTGCAAAAACCAGATCATTCATATCATTTAAATAATTCAATAAAATAATTCAATTAAATAATTCAAAAAGATTGTTACTCAAACACATGGGACTTAAAAAACGCAAAAACCACCAGTGCAAGTTATTTTTGCTCCTAAAATTCAAGTCTTTATCTTCAAAATAACCACATTCCATCTGGTGTAAGATGTGGAAAAGTGTTTACAAGCTGTGTGAGAGGCATTAATAAGTTCAAAAGGATTAATATTTAAGAATGAATCAAAAAATATTTAATAGTAAATATTTAAACTCCTCAACACAAGATGGATTTTGCAATACCACAAATCCCAAGGGCTTACAAAGTTTCCCAGTCATTTTTGCTAAAACAAGCCTGCTCCACTTAGAACTATAGTCAGCAAACAAAAAAAAATCCTCTATTCATAAGCAGGTATATTGAAAAAAATCCTTGATCTATTTCAAAATTAAACATGTTACTAAACAGTAATTTAAATTCATTTGTCTCTAATTTATCTTGAAGACGTTTCATTACACAGAAAAGAAATTACCAGAAGGTATGAGAAATGCAATATACTGAAATATAATTAGATTTTTCTTTTTCCTTATCTGCTCCTTACGAAAAACAGATACAACTAAAATCAGTTAAGAGGACAAAAACGTATCTGCCTGTCAAACTACAGGCAGAATTTCTTCTGCATTCATCCCTTGTCTTTCAGGGGAAAAGATTAAAGACAGAAGCAAAAGCTACTATGGCCAGCGCTGACTGAAATGTCCATGGTCATGGTGTGAAAGAAATTTTAACGCAGCTCTCTAACTACATCTATCTTCGCATCATTTTTCCCAGAAAATTTCCCACTAGTGTAGCTCTTGCGGCTGAGATCAGTCCATATAGGACACTCGTATCCTGCTATCTACATTTTACCCTAACAACAACAGGAAGTGTTCCCGCATTTGTTGCTCTTCACATACATGACACTCTTCACAAGGGCAGCCTGAAAATACCGTAACAAAATAGCTGCAATTTAGAGAAAAATATAGAGGACACATCATGCTATAGAACAACTCCCCTCCGCTGAATTTTATTTTTCTAAAGGTTGACAGATTCTCTTTTCATATGCCTACTTCTAAAACTGCCTGCACAGTTTATTTAAATTAAGATACCTGTGACACTTTCCACATTAGCGACTTAAAACATACTAGAAAAATAAGATTTGGCAAATTATATATTGCATTTAGTGCTATTAAAAAACCCATACATATAGCTGAACTAAAACTGTATTGTATCGCATGTGTTCACAAGTCCCCAGAAACACGGGCTATGTGCATACCATTTCATCTGCTAGGATACCATTGATGCCATTTTCATACAAAGAGATGAGCCAGTTCAATCCTCGGACCTGATAATCACGCAGCTTTCCCCATTTAACATCTAGAAGACATGAAAGAATAGACTAAAAGATCTGTGAAAACTTACCAAAGAATTTCACCATCCCTTGCCTGCTAATTGACACTGATTATCTAAGCTACAGAACAAAATCAAGTAGTAAATTTCATGCAGTAAATTCCAAGGACAATGCAGATTGGAGACAGCAACATGTTAATTTTGTTTCTGCAAGCTGCTCCAACAGCTTTGTTTTCTGCAAGAACCCAAAATACGTAGAAATCCTAACTTTATCGCCACCCCCAAATCAGAACACAGTCAAATGTTAAAACAACACAATATTGAATTCTCTGTTAAATGAACTGGAAGCTGTTAGGTACTTTAAATTCTATCAGAAGACAGGTTACGTATGTAAAAATTGTAAGATGACAGACTTAAAAACAGCTAGCTCCTTCCTAGTAACTAAGTATAGCAATTGGATTTCTAAAGGACAAGACTCACTGGACCACCTTTCTAGCCTGACTGAAAATAAACAGTCCCTCGCTAATACATTTTGTCCCATTAGACCGGTGCTGGATTTTTTTTCTCCTTCTCCTGTCCCCCAAAATTGATTCATTGTCCTTGGGAAGGATGAAAATAAACTTCATTTTAAACAACATTTTGAAGGAAAAGAACAGAGGGAAAAAAAAAATCCCAAAACCAAAACAAAGAAGAGGAAACACACATGATGGAGATTCTTCAAATCGAGTACAGACGTTAGTTGCCTTGGAGCTTTCTGTTAACAGCTCCTCATCTTCTTCCTGCTCTGTTCTACGATGGCGGTAGCTGAAAAAGTGCAAGAAAGAAGTAAGTTTCTGGCTAAACAAAGACATGAAACCGTTCCGAAATTAAATCTAACATTTAGCTGATCAACTGAAATGCTGCTTTTTAACTCTTTAGAGCCACTAGCGCTTCCTAATATGAGAAGATGACCACGCTGTTAGCAGGCTCAAATATTAGAGCAAAGTGACTGGAAAGGGATAAATTGTGTGCATCAGTACTGGCCTTTAACTACAAGACAGGGAACGACACTGTATTTAAGAGTTCTGGAACGTCTGCCAAACACTAGATATACTGTAGCCATATAAGCTGCAATGAAGGCAATCCAAATTTCTAGACTTCCGACTTTCAAGCTGCCTGTAAGACGCAGTATACTGATCTTCTCCATGAACTCTTACAACTTACAGCCATGAATGCTCTACTTTCCTGCCCCTGCTTTTCTTCATGCTGGAATACTTTTAATCATGATAGTGCTCTACCACCAACACAAAATTCTTGTAACTCTTAGAATTCTTAAACAACCCTCAACTTACAGGTGGGCAGTTCAAAAAACACACAATTATACAGCATAAAACACACACCAAAATAGGACAAAAGACTAGCAAATTTAACTTACGCTTCTAAAGTACAATAAAATCCATAATTACAGTACAAGCTGGCCTACATGTCATCACTCACTCGCCAACTGACAGTAAGTTCTGTTTCTCATCCTTCTTTATTCGTGGACGTCCAGGCTTCATTTTCAAAGGTGAAGTTGGAGTTTTCTGAGCAGCAGGCTGAATGAAATGAGCAAACAGCTCAGTCTGCTTCAACAGATACTCAAATCTGTTTGCTCTGTCTGTTTGCTGTTGACAAGGAAAATTAAGTGGAACAAGTGTGAGACATCACAGTATGTATTCATTCTAAAAAAAAAAGCTAACAAATGCTTTTTAAACAATATAGATTCACGTTTCTTTATATACATAGCTACAATAACAAAGGAGAGATGATTAACATCAACAATACAACTGTTGCTGACAGATTCATCATTCTTTTATTGGGTCAAGGCTAGCCTTTGCTACCCAGTAAGATCAAAGTTGCAAGACAGATCTGCGCTAAGACTGAAATTGAACTTGGGCACAAAGATTGCATGAGTGTCACTAGACATGGCCACAGAGTCCCCTTAACAACCTTCTCCTATCAAAAACGACAGTCCCACTCCCAGAAATTTACCTCCACCCAGCATGCACAGGATTCTTCAACAAACTCGTTCATCTCACCAACCTGGCAACAACTATTTTCTACCATATTAGTTTCCTGCCTGCTCAGAGAGATACACCACCTCACTGTGGAGTCAGATAAGCAAAAGAGCTGGCTCGAAAGGGGGCAGAGAGGGCGAAGAGCCCATAGCTAAAAGCCAGAACACCTATTTCAGCAGCAGAGACCTCATAGATATGCTCAGCCTAACTTGTCAGACTGCCCCCTTTGATATGAGTTGCTGTTTCTGCTGTGCGAAAAAGATTACAGGAGACAGTATTAGTATCTAAAAGGTTCAGTTCCTTTGAGACAGGTTTCATTTGGAATCAACACACCTTCCCGAGGCCACATCAAGACTTTAGAACAGACAATCAAGACAGAAACCAGTTCCAAGCTTAACAGCAACCACTCTGACATTCTGCCAGCTGCCACACCATAACCTGGTATTTAGCAACTTGCACAGTTACAGGAAGTCATTTTTCTTAGTAAAAAGGAACATATGTTCCCAACTTCTGCAAGAGCAATGCCAGCTCTGTGAGTGTTCTCCTCTTTAAAGCAAGCAGTTCCTGCACTATGTAAAAGACAGGAAGACAGAGGGTGAAAGAAGAAAGAGACAAAGAAAGAGATGTATGTACCACAAAAGAGTCAGACTCACTCCAACTGTAGTTTAAGCTTGATTGACACAGCTACAATCCACATCCACTGAATTAAAGTTTTCCTGTCTATTCTTCACAGGATGTTTTTTGTTTACTTCGTAACAATTTCTGAAGTTTAAACTAGGTAAGAGGTTACTACTATGGAAATTGCTGATCCTTATTTTTAAGTACTTGTTTCACTGGCTGTGCAAAAGAGAAGTAGAAGAGATACAAAGTGCATTGCAAAAGTTTCCTTGTTCTAAAAGTTTAGCGAGGAATCTTCTGCAAGTTTTGGCACTGCAGAAACATCCCCACAACTCATTTTCATTGTGCTTAAGGATATTCCTTTAAGAGACTAACATTATCTGTATCTTTTAGATAGGACAGAGACAAGAACAGGCTGTACTCTGCAACCTTGAGCTACCCTTCTACCAACAGAGAAACTTCTCCTGTTTTCTTTTCCAGTGCATCTTCTGACTATTGCAACAGTAAAATACAATCCTCCTTGTAATCGTGCCTGTCTAGAGACTAGAAGAGGCAACTCCAAGTTCACTTTCTTCAGTTTGCCAGGAAGTAGCACAAAGTAATTAGCAGAAAACTGGGTTATTTTCAGTGGCAAGAAAAAACAACACAGGAAGCAGCAAATTATAAGAATCAGTTTCACTTTCCTATGAAGAAATTCCACATGCAGTGACAGACACTGGAATTACAAACCGGAAGAAAGGAGCACAGGGAGGAACAGAGAAAGAAAATGCGATGAGATGGTGAGGAGTGGATGGCTCTCTCTCTTACATTCAGAATATTGTAAAAACTAAGGAAAATAGTAAGTTTTCTCCTTCTAACCCGTGAAGCACAGAATCACCCATCTTCAAAAGCTCGAGGACTCTAACTAGAGCTTCACAAAGAACAAATTAAATTTCAGAAGAAGCTAAGAAAATCCCTTTCAGTCTAGACAAAGTAAAAGGGTTGAAAAGATGGCCAAGGCTTACAGTCAGCGCTTGTCCTAAACAACAAACCTTTCTCAGCCTCCTGTGAATTTTGAAAGCTAACTTTTATTTACTATATTATACTTCTTAGAAACAGCAAAACACATTAACAGTTATTCCCACAAATGACTGCAATGGAAATGAAGCGCAGAGGACCAATGAACAAAATGCTAAAAAGGTGAAGGGTCTGAGGGTTTTCTTCTGGATTTTTTCTGGTTTCAAGTTACTTAAGTAATTTTTAATAACTAGAAAAATTCTATAAATCCAGTTAAGAGATTTCAAACAAGCCGTAAACTCAGTCTATTTTAAGCAACTGCATAAGTACTGGATAGCTGTACACAGTCCAAAATATTACACACCATTTTCTCTTCGTACGTAGGATCTGCTTCCGGGATTTCTTTTTGTTTTCCTGGTGATGCATCATCAAAAGGTTCCTGAGATGAAAAAGAATTAGAAAAAAATTATTTTCTGAACAAGGGAAAATACCCATGTAAAGAAGAATAAGCTTGTTTCAAATTACTATCTATCCACATCAGATGGCACAGCCATCTTTTGCTGCTTTGATATACTCACGTTTTCTATTACTTACTGTACAATTACCTGGAGATGGATCAAAGATCCCTGCCACAGGGCGAGGGACAGAGCTAGATCTCTGTAATCCGATTTAGCTCCATCATTAAAGCATCACATCAATGTGAATGAGAGAGACAGCTGTGGTCCAGGAGCTCGGCATGCCGCTTCTAGGGTGCTGAGCCAAAACCCTCCTAAAGCTGGCTCTGGAGAGTACTGTGAAAGAACTAGCTCTGGTCCCGAAGCAAGAGTAGTTTCAAGTTTTTTCTCCTTTTTCTAGATTATTCCAATCCCTCATCATTCTGTATCAAGGGAACAAGTCTAAATAAGAACCTGGACTGCAGTTTTGTCCTGGAAGCAGAGCAGGAATTTAGACAAACTGCATTTTCCCCCTATTTAGCTTACTAAATCAAATAATTGTTGTTATCACCAACAGTACCGCTACTAACAGAAAAACAAGTTGGTTGGGAGGGGGCAGTCCTCCCTCATCCCTTTCCCCCCAAATCCTTGACATACTGCCTTCAATTATTCTTTCGGGGCTTTTTTATCCTTGTCTCTTCTGTTATTTTCCCTATCATCTCCCACGTGTAATCTCATCTTCTGTTCTTAAAACCGAAAACAAAGGGATGATCCTTCCCTGGTAAACCATGCTAAGGCAATGTATTACAAAATAATTCTTGAAAGGGTCAGAAAAGGAAACAAACGAGATGCCTTCAAAATCATTATTAACCATCTGTTTAATTGAGCCAAGTAAGAATTGAGCTAAATTCAGTCTTTACTGGCCAATGTAGAACAAAGAAACAGGAAAGTAAGAAACAACATGAAACAAAGGCAAGCAAAACACGGGATGTTTGTGGGCGGGTGTTTCCTCACAAAACTCTGGCAGGTAAGGCATGTGGAAACAGAAGAATCCTAACACAAATGTTTCATTCACCAGTCAAACTATAAAGAACTGAGCATAAAAAGTTATGGCTAAAGATCTTCTAAACTCGTCCCCAAATCTTCTTACTCATCTCCCACTGGATTTAGCCAACACCCACCTACCAGTGAGCACAAACCCAGGACCATTTACGAAATTCACGGTTCTACTGAAATGCCTAACACGCGAAACACAGAAACGCAGCAGCGCGCCATCTGATCTCGTTACGTGCAATAAAGATGACAAAACCTTGCAATTTAGCTGGAGAATAAGAAAATCAGTCTCTGAGATGATCAGGACTATCAAGAAGCTATTTCAACTGAAACGTCACTTTATGCAAAGTAATCCCTTCCCCACGCGAAAAGAACTAACTTAGCTAGCACAGAGAGGGACCTCACACACGGGTGCCTCAAGAGCATGCGTTTCACAGCCTCCATGCGTTTAGCCCTGGCCGGGAATTGCCCTATTTTTGCAGGTTCGAGCAGGACTTACTACCCACAGTGCTTTGGCTACTTGCTCATCCGAAAAATACAGCATTTGCAAATTTATTTAGATCAAGTAGGTTGGACAGCATGACTCAGAGTACAAAACACCCAGCGCCGAAAGCAGGACCAACCAGTTTCTTCATATCGTTAAAGAAACAATGCTGCGATAAAATTTGCATCTCCAGGCAATCACTCAAACCCCTTGAAATTTCTGGAATAAGCACCTGTTGCCAAAAAAAACCCTCAAACAACCCCCCACCCCTCCAAAAAAAGTTTTGAGCCACTTTAGAGAACAGAAAACGTTACGGCTTTTTAGAATACGGACTTGCTCATGACTGAAGCAGGAAGCACAAGCGATGGGAAGGCTTTTGAGGGAGGAAAGAGGAGAGAAAGGCTACTCGCAAGAAGTGGGTAACGAGCCTAGTAAGATCTCTGCGCTTTCAGCGCGTACGTGTGTGCGCCGGGGGGAGGATGGCGAACCCCGCTCCGAGCGGGAGGAGGCGAGGGAGGCTCCCCCTGCCCTCCCGTGACCCCGCTTCAGCAAGATAAATAAACGCCAGTGACCTGGCGGCGAGGCCTCCCCTTGTCCCCGCGGCG
>NW_009206016.1:2116-9371 GCF_000690835.1 Fulmarus glacialis | reverse complement strand
GGGGGAGTACTGGGCTGGGACTAGGCAGTTCCCGCGGAGCACAACACAGTGCTTCAGGGGAAAATTTTGGGGGAAAACCGAGGTAATTTAGAGGGCACTCAGGGGACAGTTTTGGGAAAAGCTGAGATAACTCAGGGGGGCCAGAGGAGACATTTTGGGGGGAAAAACTGAAGTAACTTAGAGGGGACAGGTGACTTTTCTGGGGACAATATGAGGTAACTGAGAGGTGACATATTTTGAGGAAAAGCTGGTGTCACTTAGAAGGGACAGAAGGGAAATTTTTGGGAAAAGTTGAGGTAACAGAGGAACTGAGGGGACTTTGTTGGGGGGAAAAGATGAGGTAACTTAGAGGGGTCAGAGCAGATATTGGCGTGGGGAAGCTGAGGTAACAGAGGGGATAAAGGTGACATTTTGGCAGGGGAAGTTGAAGTAACTTAGAATAGAGAGGACTTTTTTGGGTGAAAAGCTGAGGTAACTCAGGAAATTTTTGGGGGAACAGCTGGGGTAACTTAGAAGGGACAGAGGTGACATTTTGGGGGAAATCGTGAGGTAACTCAGAGGGGACATTTTTTTGAGAAAGGATGAGATAACTTACAGGGGACATTTTTGGGATGAAAATCTGGGGTAACTCAGAGGTGTCAGAAGGGACATGTTTGGTGTAAAAAGCTGGGGTAACTCAGGGGAGAGAAGTGACTTTTTTTGGGAAAAGCTGAGGTAACTTAAAAGAGAGAAAGTGGACATTTTTGGGGGGAAACTTAGAAGGGACAGAGGTGTGATTTTGGGGGGAAAACCTGAAGTAACTCAGAGGGAACAGGGAACCTTTTTCTGGGAAAAGCTGGGGTAATTTAGAGGGGACGGAGGGGATATTTTGGGGGGAAAAGATGAAATAACTTAGAGGGTTCAGAAGGGACACTTTCTGCATGAAAAGCTGGGTAACTCAGAGGGGACAAAGGTGACATTTTTTGGGGGAAAAGCTGAGGTAACCTTGAGGGGACAGAAGTGACATTTTTTGGGGAAAAGCTGGGGTAATTTAGAGGTGACAAACATCATTTTTTTGACAGAAGAGCTGGGGTAACTTAGAAGGGACAGAGGTGTGATTTTTAAGGGAAAGCCTGAGATAACTCAGAGGTGATAGAGAGGGCCTTTTTAGGGGAAAAGCTGGGGTTAATCAGAAGGGACAGAGGTGCCCTTTTTGGCAGGAAAAGTTGACGTAACCAGAGAAGAAACAGCAGACCTTTTATTTTTTTTCAGGAACAGCTGAGGTAACTTAGAGGGTACAGAGGGAACGTTTTGGGGGTGAAAAGCTGGGGTAACTCAGAGGGGACAGCGGATGCTTTTTGGGGAAAAGTTTGGAGGGAATAGAGGGGATGTTGTTTTGGGAAAAGCTGTGGTACCTTAGTGGATACAGAAGTGACATTTTTGGGGGTGAAAACAGGTTAACTCAGAGGGTACAGAATGGACATTTTTGGGGGGAGGAAACCTGGGGCAACTTTGAGGGGACAGAGGTGATATTTTGGGGGGAAAAGCTGGGGTAACATAGATGGGGCAGAAGTGACTTTTTGGGGGAAAAGCTGGAGCAACTCAGAGGGGACAGAGGTGACATTCTGGGGGAAGAAGTTGAGGTATCTTGGGACAAAATGAGCTTTTGTGTGAAAAGCTGAAGTAACTTAGAGGGGACAGAGGGGACATTTTTGGGGAAAGAGCAAAAGTAACTTAGAGGGGAGACAGGTGACAATTTTTAGGGAAAAGCTGAGGTATCTCAGAGGGAACAGGATAAGCATTCTGGAGAGAAAGGGTTAGGTTTTTTAAAGGGGACTGAACGAGCATTTTGGAGGGGAAGGTGGAGGTGACCGAGGGGACAGGGCAACAAACCCCAGGGGAGAGCTTCATCACTGATGAGAGTAAGGTTGAGGTTACTTAGGATGGGGTAAGCATCTTTGAGGGTGACATCTTAGGGAAGACATTAGCAGCATTTTTGTGGGAGAAGCTATGATATTGCAAAATGCTGAAAGTAGCAGAATGGATGAAGATTTTTAGGCCATGCTGAATGAGCTTTCTTGGTTTGGGTAGTTATTTTGCCTTTAGGCACTTCGGTCCAGGAGGGATGAATAGGGGGTCATGTAGTGGGATTTTCATGGAAAAGAAGCATCGTCATAGGGACTGATTCAATTTAACAGCTGAGCTATGGCATTTTCCTCTATTTGGAGTTGTGAAGCCCAAGATCAAGAGAAACTCATTGTGTGAGCCAACACAGGCAGGACGCAGGAACAATCACAAAACCACGGATGAAATGCAAAGAGAAAATTGATTTTTGTTACCTCGCCAACCAGGGGATCCCCGAAGCAGCACTCAGGCAGAGGCACACAGGTGGGGATGCAGGCACCGCGGAGCTCGGTCCATGCTAGAGGATCACCGAACCTGCTGTTGTCGCCTGTATTTCAAGGATTCGCACAGGCGTAGTTTACCACTGTGCTTTGACCTTTCCCACAGCAGGGCAGGAATCTCGAGCATGTTCGATAGGGTGCCTCTAAGTCTATCACAGGCCTGTGTTATCTAAACACAGATGTTCTCCTTGTCCAACACACAAGGCCAAACAACAATTAGTATGATATATGTGTTTTTCGACACCCCAGCTGCAAGTCACTTGAGTGTGTTTACAATCCTCCCTGCCAAGCTTCTGTTATTTTCCCACACTCATGGAGACATTGTCTCTGGAGGAAGGGAGAAGGAGGATCACCAGCACCGTTCGGTAAGTTCAGCAAGAGTATTGCCTTCAGTAAACGGGCGGGGGGTATGACTGCTCAACTCTTGCTTAGGTTTTGGCCTGACTAAGGAGAATAAAGTTACTGAAGTAGTAGAATATATAGGAATGCCTACAGAATACACAGAGCCTCCATGCTCTCCTATCCAGGATGCTTGTGAATTCAATCCCCATCAACCAGATGGTGTCTGGTTTACTGATGGGAGCGCTCATAAAATACAGGGTAAATGGCAAGGAATAGCTGCTGCTGTATCTGTAGCTGATGAACTTGCAGTAATGGAACGAACTTGCAGTAATGGAACGAGTAGGAGGTTCTGCTCAATTAGCAGAGCTCTATGCCATAGTATTAGCTCTTAGAAATGGCACACTGGTTCCTATGCTGTATGGGCTGGTGCTACACAATGGCTAGGAAATTGGGCAAAACACAGTTGGCAGATAGGGAGGGGAGATGCATGGGGAAGAAAATATTGGGAACAAATATACCAGATCACCAACTACATGCTATAGGGCATGTAGCTGAACACCAGAAAAAAACTACTCAGATGGCCAAATGGAACAATATGGCTGACCACCTAGGCAGTATAGACGGGGCAGGTTTTTCCTCTACCTTGAGTATTGAATGGTTAGGTAAATGGCTGCATGAATGGTTGGGACACACTAGTGCATAGGACCTATATCAGCAGGCAGCAAGACGAGACTGGCCAATTTCTAAACAACAGGCAGTTCAACCAGTGACCACTTGTGGATTTTGTAATGATATGAGGGATTATCTTGTCAAAAGTCAACAATAAACAAACCTTAGGAAGGGAGAGTCCTTTGGGGTATGTGGCAAGTCGAGTATGTCAGACTCACACAATTACAAACATGTAATAATATCAGGTAAACCCAAAAAGGGATGGCAATGTCCACTGGAAATGGAGCTGCTGGGATTCATTATGGGAGTTTGTGTGCCAATTAACCGTCGAGGTCATGGTTCATGTGCCACAGTGGGCAGTATGCAATTTGACATTTCCCTGATTCCCACTACCACTACTACACCACCAGTAACAGTTGCCCAAGGCTTTCCTGAAAGATTTGCCATTTTCACTTCTGAAGTACGTGAATTTTACTTTAAGATTCGCTGGGACAATGTTAATACTAGTAAAGTGTACCCAAATTGCTCACAATGGACAATACCTATATGTAATCAATGGCTTAAGTCTCACTGGAAAATCCACACAGCTAGAGATCTTTCAACAGGATTGGGAGCTGCTGGCTTGGGCACAGGAGTGTTAAATTCTGTGGACTTGGGGATTGTTAATAATGAAGTGTCCAGGCTGGGACAATTAAGCAAACAATAATTGGTCAGAACACGGATATGGTAAAGGGGATACACGCAACTACTAAAACCCTTACACTTAGTCTTAACCCAGGGAAAAAGCACAAACAGATTCTGAAAGACAGATACTGGTGTTCATAATTTTGTTTCTAACACCGGCAGTCCCATTGCATGCGTTACTATGCAAACCTTTGCTATAAATTAATATGAACAACAAGCCAATTGGGTCCTTAGTGGAAATCTTGCTGTGTTAAGGGCCCTGTTATTGGATCAGTGGCAGGATTGTAAATCCCGGTTCCTCAGAACTGTATACTCAGAGGTAGGAAGTAAAAATAGCACGGTGAATAAGAAAATTAAAGAAGAACCCATTTACCAATATACCCCACTTGCCATCATTGTCGTTAACAGAATACGGGCACCAGTTCAAGAGCACAAATGGATAGATGACGAAGGCAATCTAATTGATACTCATGGATGTGAACAATGGGGAAGCTGTGAGTGGTACTGCTCTGAGCTTTTAGTAATACAAGACCTATGTTCCAATGATATATCCTCAGGTACCTGTTATTTCAACTCAGTATATGACAATCGCACAGTTGTACTTAAGGGAAAACCAGGTTGTATATGTGTGGTGTCACTTTGTGACGTCCTATGGAACAATGGGAACAAAACGATGGCTCCCGCCCGAGAATGCTGGTGCGATGTTACAGCACTAGAAACCTGTGGATGACTTTATAGAAACCATAAAGCAAACCTCACATCAGTGCTGGTGGAATTCTGGCCTACAACTTGGTCTGTAGGACCAATATGGGACACAGTATCCTCTCAAATTGAAGAACTGGAATCCTTAATCGCCAGCTATGGAAAAGCTATTACATACCAAAACCAAGTGACTATCGCTATCAAACATGATACTGGGCGAATTGTCAGAATCGCAACAGAAATTGAACAAAGTGTTGGACATCACTGGTATGACATTTTTATGGGATACACACCATCTGCAACTGGCATATTGCATCTTATGTTATATCCTATGATAATTGTATTATTGTGTTCTATTTTATTAGGTTTGTTCTTAGTACACCTGTATATCTGTGTTTATCGCTTATCTCACCATGTTGAAAGCATGTACCACCAATTGTTACCTGATTACAAACTGTGAGACTTCAGTGAAAGTGCTCAAAACTTTCCCCTACCCTCACCCCCGGCGAGGCAAGAGGAGTAACAGTACTCCACTCACCCAGGCAATGGGTTTGCAGGATGTTTAGTCTATACCAAGGTGTGACTGTTCACTCGACTCCTGCTTAGACTTTGGCTAATCCAGCTCATGCTCAAGCCTGATGTATGCTGGGAACTGCACCATTAAGTCAACTAGAGAGCACCACCTAGGCACGACAGGTGGCAGACAAAGAGCTAAAGGGCTGTTATGCAGCCATTATCACCTGCAGATTGCTGTCTCAGGCAGCCATCATCTTTTGTCTGGCAGTTTCCTCAGAATCCACGGACTTACGGAAATGGTACAGATCAAACCTCCAAGCTGGAGGGTATAAAACATCAGCTTACTCCAAAAAGCTTTTGAAGTGGATCCAACAGCAGCTGGACTGCTGAGGCTTTCGTGCTTCCCACACTGTGACGGAGGAGGAAGGATGAGCACTCTCAGCATCGGCTAGGTAACCAATTCTATTCTTTTACTCCTAGGTGCACGATATTAAGAGTTACAGGTTATAAGTTATGAAACCTCATGACTTGAATGGTGAGTAAGTGACGTGATAGACTAGACTAGTCTCGTTAAAAGGGGACTAAGCCCCTGTTTGTTGTGTGTGTTTGTCATATTTCTCAATGAGCTCATGAAACAAAGTTTAAATCACAGAGTATGTTGTCCTGTAAATTTGAGAGATCCAAATGGAGCGTGACGGGGGGGTGGGGAGTGGGAGAGAGAGGCCAGAGAAGAAAGGAGAGGAGGACACCAGGATGGAAAATTGCCCTTGATGCGGGCTGCAGGTAGGTTGCAGGCCTGACTGAGGGAATGGTGCTCCAAGAATCAGTCCATCCCTGGGTGTAGCAGTTAGGAGTTGGCGCGTCTCTGTTCTTACTGTGTCCTCCTTTCATTGCAGCAGCTGGTGGAGAAGAAAGAAGAGGCAGGGTGTGGAACTGCGAGGCAAGAGTAAGCACCAAGAGGAGCGGTGCACTGATGAGAAAGGCACCCTGGGCAAAGGGCCCTCCCCGTCACCAGGGCTGCGGTCTCGCAAGAGCATCTCCGGCACCTTCAGTGCCCTGGCTGGCTTTGCGCTGGGCAACCTCCCTGTAACCAGGGCTCGGGTCTTTGCTTTTGTTGGCCTTTTGCCATGTTGCTCCTTGGGCTGCCTGGAGAGAGTGACAACCCTGTAAGGAGGGTCCCCAGAGTCACTGTCTCTGCAACCAGGGGGGAAATGGAGTGCTCTGGACCCCAAGCCCACCCTGTAAGCAGGGGAGGGCTGTCTCCCCGCCCCACTCCTGTGGCCCCGGCAGCTTTCTACCTGCTGGCAGCCTGGCCAGCATGACCCCTGTCATCGGGGTGTGTCACGGCATTTGCCCTTTGGCCACCTGTGAAGTCCCTTGGCATGTTGAGTGCTCTGGCCTCCATGCAGCCTGGGGGCAGGTCTGAGGCTCTCCTTCCCCGCTTGTGCCTAGGGCTGGGTCGCCAAGGCGTTTGCTGCACTGAGCTCTCTTTCTCCTGTGGAAAGTCATGATTGTTTCTGCCCTTGACTCTGCCTGTGTCCTCGTCCATGTTGGTGTGAGTGTGCTGGTGAATGAACTTGTCTGTTAGGCCTCTGATCAAATTGGGGTCCTGCAGCTTAGTTTGAGTTTCCCAGGAGAGAACGAAGGGCTCTGTGCAGCCACAGGGGGGTCCCCTCTCAGCCGGTGAGTGGAGTCTCAGCTTGCCCCTTCTTTCCCTGCACAGAGCAACGCCACTCGACAGGAGTGCGGGCAAGGTGACCCGCCTGTAGTCAGGGCTTAGGTCTCCACTTGCGCGGCTATTGTCCTGCTGACAACCTGCCAGTGTGACAGCCCCATCCTTGGGATATGTGTCACGAGCTGAGAAGCCCTCTGTCCCCAGGAGCAGCCCGACCTCCCCCCTGTAGGCAAGGCTGGGGAGGCTGCAGCGCTGAAACCAGCTGCTTTTGCCAGCCCGCAGG
>NW_009206016.1:236-2066 GCF_000690835.1 Fulmarus glacialis | reverse complement strand
AGGAAGTGATGGTCTGGAGGGCGCAGTCCTGCCTTAGGAGCTACTTTTGGCTGGGTTGTCCTCCCTGCAGCTGGGCTCGAGGTCACTTCCTGGGCTCCTGAAGACGTGGTGGTGTTCTGCAGCAAGGAGGGCCAGCCTGTCACTCAAGCGTAGGCTGGAGCCCCCTGCCCCCTGGGGCTTGCTGGGAGTGCCAAGTGAGCAGTGGGGGTTGCTCGCTTGGGAGGAGGTGCTTGGAGGGACCCTCTGTAATCAGGTGGCTATCTCTGGCCCTGGCCTTTCACAGGCATGGGGCCGAGATGTGTGGGGCCGAGCGAGCACTCCCTGTCATCGGGCTGGGGTCCTGCTCCCCTGGCCTTTGGCTGTGCCGCTCCGCTGCCTGGCTGCCGAGAGTCATTCCTGTTGCTCTTGGGGAAGGACGAGCTCTTTGGCTCTCTGCATGTCCACCTGCCTGCCTGTAAGCAGGCTGCGGGTCCCTGGTGCTCCGCTGGCAGTTCGTGCGGAGTGACCGCCCTGTTAGCGGGCATCCAGGTCAGGGTGCCCCCAAATTGGAGAGAAGTAGCCTCCTTTGACCTTTGGGACCAGGGCCGCCATGAAACTCAGGACCCGGCCAGTGCCCTGCAGTCCCAGGCACTTTGCAGTCCAGGCAGCGGCTCAAGCCCCCCGTAAGCAGGTGTGCAGCCTCTGCGGCTGCTGCTTTACAAGCCCAGCTTCATTTGCTCAGGGTGCGTGCCTCGGAGCCTAGCCAGCTCCAGCACCATCTGGAACCCTGCTGTGCGTCACTTTGGTGAGAAATGCTGATGGGTATGGGGTGGGCCGGTGGCCTGGTAGTGCTGTGGGGAGCTGCCTCCTGGGGTGGGAGTCCCTCTGTCCTTCAGGCAGAGGAACGGAGCTTCCCAGCTCTAACTGTGTCCTCCTTCCTTTGCAGCAGCTGGTGCAGAAGAAGGAAGAGGCATTGTGTGGAACTGCGAGGCAAGAGTGAGCATGACACATTATTCGTAAGTACCCAAGAAAATGCATTTCCAGACTCTATCTTACACATACAGCAACTTGCATGCCCAATTTTGCTCTAAGGCATGCCAATAAAGTTGCACTACACACGTTATTGTAACTTTGCAACCACAGTTGCAGTTGTGGCAGTTGTGAGGCTGTTACATGTTTGTCCTGGGTGCTTCCAAGTGGAACCTCGGGGATCATGAGGTGGTTTCCAGACAGGAGTTTGGTGACATTGCAGTACTGCAGAGGTCTTCTGGTAGGTGTTTGGTAGTACTGCAGTGTCACCGTGGAGGCTTTACGGGAGATGGTAATATTCCTGTTGAGCAATATTAGGGCAGTATTTTGGTGGTACTGCAGGGGGTGTAAGAGTTGGAGCTGGGTGGTGGTACTGCAGAGTCCCTGTGGTGCTTTTACAGTCCGAATTTGGTGGTATTGCCGTGACTGAGCGGACGTTTTACAGGCAGGGTACTTGCAGGCAGGGTATTGCAGCGTAACTGCAGAGGATTTATGTATGTGTTCTGTAGTATTGCAGTGTCCCATGGGAGGGTTTACAGTCAGGGTTTGGTAGTATTGCTTTGTCACTGGGGAGGTTTTACAGTGTGAGTTTGGTGGTACTGCATTGTCAGTGGGAAGGTTTAACAACCCGAGTTTGGTGATACTGCAGTGTCTCCGGGGTCATAGTACAGTCAGCGCTTGGTGGTACTGTAGCATCACTGGAGGTTTTACTTTCCAAGGTTGGTGATGTTTCAGTGTCGCTGGAGGTGTCACAGCAGGAGTGGCTGCACAGGTACCACTGCCATGCAAGACAACTGCCTGCTGCCCCTCCAATCAGCTTCC
>NW_009206016.1:0-211 GCF_000690835.1 Fulmarus glacialis | reverse complement strand
GGAAACCCCGCCCTCTCCCAGCAGCCGCAGTGGCCATTGGCTACGGAAGTTGTTCTTGTCCTGTACTCTGCTCGCATTGGCTGGCAGCACTGGCCACGCCTTCCAGTTTACCCATGAGGGCATCAGACCTGGGAGGCCCAATTCCATTCCTAGGTGCCGCCATTTTGTTTTGGCTAAACATTTATGACAAGGTGCCGCCATTTTGTACCAG
>NW_009206015.1:109877-112626 GCF_000690835.1 Fulmarus glacialis | reverse complement strand
AATTTATATATTTATATAAAAATATGTATATATAAAGGAACCACAACTGTTTTCTTAAGGAAAAGTTTATATTACCACGCTAGTATTACATACCTAACACCCCTCCAGACATCACTGCAACACAGGTAGGTACTAAAGACGTCTTCAGAAATCCTACTGTTTCAATAAATCAAATAGAAATGCTCAAACTATACTTTCCTTATTAGAGTTCTTGCTTCAGAATCCTCCCAGAATAAATGTTTTTTCTTTTTTTTTAATTTAAGATCTCACTCCAAATTTCAAAGAAGTATGCCTGTGTCCAACCTGGCTTTGCATTTTATTAAGGGACCAACTTTTGGCTTTATTAAAGCTTTAATAGACATTCCTTTGGATTGCAAAGCACAGCAGATCCATTAGCATGTCATTCAGTGCCATTATACAATTGCCTTGAATTTTCATGGCTCCACATGTGCTATATTTAGATATACTGCAAGGTAATTCAGGTGCTGGGCAAATGCTTTTGACAAGCAGTTGTTGGATAACATCTGTACTGACGTGGTTAAAACGCCACAGTAGTGCGGTGTGGATGAAGCGTTGTTTCAGTACTGCCAATAAGTAAGCGTGCAAGTTGCCCACTTCGGGAGGGAAAAGACATACGCAAACAGAAAGATTTGAAAAGGATCATTGTTTTAGGTTAATCTATTTTTAAAGCAAGTTATCAAATATTTGATTGAAGCTCTGTAGAGAAATAAAGAGCTTGATTTATGTAAGGAAGCTGACACCTCTGCCGGGAGCTGTTAAGTAGCAGGTTAGCATTGTTAGGCTAATGTAACTTAATTATGGGTACTGAAAACAAAGCATTTAGAAATGAAGTCACAACTGAACAGCCACCATGCCTACAAGTGACAGAAGCAGAATAGTTCCATCAACTTGAGCGATAAACTGAAGCCTATTCGTGAAATCAGTGGGTGTCTCGCCCGAATGAGCAGTGCAGGATTAGACTCGATTGCACATCATGCCGGCACTAGTTAGAAACATAGAACAGATGTCAAGTAAATAGGGAAGTGTGGGACAAAACAGAAATAATTGTAAAAATGTGCCCAAGGATAAAATAAATTGATCCTAAGACACTAACAAACATTCTTGTATAAGACAAAATGAGTCTTTGTACTGGGTTGGCTTTTATTTTCTTGCTAATATTGCATAACAGAACTACACTGGCATGATGAGGAGGGGGGATAATAAAATAACTTATCAATGCACTATTAACTCTACATGCTCTTACCTAATAATAAGATATTGATGTCTCCTTTAATGCGTGTCCCATTGTTGAGAACTTTCTCATTATCCCGCAGTAGCATACACAAAATGGCTTTTTTAATATACTCATGGCCATGAACGTTTGGTGCTAAAGACTTGCTTAAATGGTCAAAGATATCCTATTTAAGAAACAGCAAACACTTACATTGCACATTACCAACATTAGAATGGAATCTCATTATCTGTTAGCCAGCATTAGTGCAATTTATAACTTACTTTAGTTTGAGCTTTGCAGAATTTCTTGATCTTTGCCACATCATCAGCTGAGAATGTGGGTGCTATTTCTTTGCTCATCAGTTTGATATTATTAGCCAGCGTTATTGTCCCGGGTATTTTCCTCCAGATGCAAAGAAATGTCATGAGATTAACTGTTAAATAGATGAACTATTAAATACATACTGGACCATTGTTTTCATGACACAAAAAGCTGCTTAGGAAAGAGAAAGTGCAAGTGCAAATTCAAATAAATTATTAGATTTATCCATTTTATTATGGCTTAGCAAGTGAAATCCACACTAAAAGAGGATTTAATGAAGTTCCAACATTAGAATTAAAAAGAAGTAGAACTACGTGCTGTAGCTTTATAGCGCTGGGGATTTCATTCCTTCCTCACCCCAAAAAACGAATGGGTGGGATATCTGTATGGTGTGGAGCCGGAGACATCCTGCCAAAGAAGGTGCTCTGGCATTAGGCCGAGCTGTGAAGGAAAGAGAGAGGACAACTGATTTTTTGCTTTGTTTTCAAAAGGCTTGTCGGACACTTGGGCTTCGACACACTGATCAGACAAGCCTTGCAAACCTCAGAGGGTGAGAAAAAGCAATCATCTCAGAAACCTAACTTTTAAAGCAGAAAGCGGGGAAACACCACCTTAACTTCTACTTTATGAACCGATCAATGTTTTGCTAGTTTACGGGCTTTGTAGGGAAGCGCTGGCAAGGCAGGTGATGCTTCAGAAGGACCATGAGGAAACGTTTTGGGGAGGGGAGAGTGCAATTGATATAAACTACCTAGAGAAAGAAGTGAATGCCGCCCGAGATCTGCGTGAGCAACACGAGCTCCCCCAGGCCACCGTTGTGGCTCCCAGGTAAGAGGACTTGAACGGAAAATAAATCAAAAACTAATCCAGTTCCAGCTCGGACTGCCTCTGGAGGCTCCTAACAAGCCTCTGTGTTTTGCTGGGCCTGTCTCAGCCGTTGCGGTCAGGCAGAGCTCTTCCGCCTGCCCGGTTTGGCCCTGCCCCGGTGAGGGCTGAGCTGCGGGTCCGCCACAGCCACCCACAAAGAGGGCTCATGGAGGAGCAGGGAGACAGCTCGGGGGGCGTTCAGCTGTCACCGGGGAGGGCCCGGGGCCAGGTATCGGGAGGGAATTTGGCAAAGCGGAGACTGAGATAGGTGGAAACTGTTCTCAGCTCCACAAGCGGCATGGCGGATGTCCCCGCTGGGCATGGGGA
>NW_009206015.1:58859-109846 GCF_000690835.1 Fulmarus glacialis | reverse complement strand
GGCTGGGCAGGGGGAGCGGCAGGCGGCAGCCACCACAGGCGAGCCCTATTTCTGGCTCTAAAAACATGGGATCTTTCTGAGTGGATCCTTAGGGAAAAGCTACCAAGTTTTTTTGTAATCCGTACAGAAGAAAATTACAATAGAGTTGACGGCACTTGAAGCCATGCTGACAAGAATTTTCTAACTGTTCAGTAAAGGCCAATCCCTCCAATTTGATACCAAGTTCGTCTCAAGCCAGTCCTGACAGACAACCTCCTTCGCTGCCAGGCCCAACCGCAAGGCCAGCTGGTGGTCACTGGGGGAGGGGGTGTCAGTCAAAGGTACCTTCTTGCAAGGAGATTTTTATGACCGCTTATTCCTCCTGCGCACTATCCAAAAGAAATTAATTTTTCTGTAAATACCTTTCATGTGATATTTGTAATGTTGTAAGCAGAACCGTTTGCTCTTGGGATATGCAATATTTGGATATTTCCCCACCGAGGAGGAGGATGGATGGCAACTCCAGCAGCTATGGTCACACAACGGTACGGCGAGGAAGGGAGGACGTGATGGCACGTACGTTGCCTGTATTACTGTTCCAGTGCCTGCGTTACCCTGAGCTGCAGCTAATGCCCTGCGGTAGATAAGGACAGCCGGGTCTGAAGAGACATTCACCTGGAGATGCCCTCTCCGCACCGACCGAGGGGCTCCCCACCATGGCCATGTGCCCGGGACCAGCCCAGGCGGTGGGCACCCGGCGAGACCAGTGCCACCAGCAGAGCAGGGGGAAAATGCTGTATTAATACTTGCCATTAATACTTACCGATTAAGAAAACACAACAACCAGTGCATATTGCCTTTTATACAGCTGAGAGACAAAACACAGACCAAGTTACAACAAAGCTTAAATCCAAAATAATTACATTTTGTCACAATTCCTTCCACACAGCCCAAGCTACCAAGGAAGCGAGCCGCCAGTGCCCAGGGAGAGACGCGATTTGCTCCACAGCTTCCTTCAATCCCAGCATGAAAATTTCCAAATGTTTGAAACAGGGAGCAACTAAATCTTTTAATGCTCTCTGAAAAGCAATCAGCTCACCGAACGCATCATTCAGCAGCCTCCAATATAAAATAATTAAACCATGAAAAGCTGCTGCAGTAATCTTACTTTAAAATCCTAAATTCCTTTACATTTTGAGGATCTGATGGCATTGACTCCAGTCAGACACACACAGGCAGGGCAGAGACCACGGGAGCTTCTCGCAGCTCAGCTGCACACACCTCATCCACTCCTTGAGCAGAGGCAGCTTAACTTTATGAAGAATTGTTGTTGCAGCAAAACTATCCAGGAGATACAGCTAAATCCAAATTCATTTCATTTCCAGGCAAATTATATTTTGATGCAGGTCACTAGAAGCTAATCTTTCATCTCTGTTTTTCATACATGAAAATGAAAAAAAGAAGAATTTCAGATTAAGCAGCATTTATCATACTAAATAGAATTAAATCAAATGGAAAATTGCATAAAGAAACTCAGCTAAAACAATCAAATTAAAAAAGCTCTTTACCTGTGTGAATGTAATCTTTGATTTTCTCAGAAGAGAAGAAAACCTTATTATTAAGCAAACTTTAAAAGAAGCCTGGATTACCCTTTTCCCGTTTCCCTGCGCTTGAACCGTCGGTCTGTCTTCACGAACAGATTTGGCTTTCCTGTCTGTCAGGCAAGTTCACTTGCTTGTTCTCACATGCTGGAAAAACTCGTAGTTTTGGTATTGCAGGAGCACTTAAGCTGTACAGTAAGCAGCAGACAAGTAGCAGATGATTTTTTATTCATGCATTTTTTGTTAGTTACATGCATATATACACAGACACACAGGTGCATACACACACCTGCATTCAGTAATATAACACAGCTTTAGCAAAAAAACCGAGCTAACCAGAGGCTAGCCTGCTTTTAACAACCTTTTATTGATGCTCTGACTTTTAAAGAGCTCCCATCTGAAATAGCTTATAGTAAGTATTAAAAACGAAGAAATAGCAAAGCCTTCTAGAAGACACCTATTTAAAATTATCTGAAATATTTCAGTGTAATTGAAGGAATTATAGTCCTTTTTTCCCAAAAAAATTCCAAGTCTTCCATTACATCAATTAAAAATGCATTTGTGAACTTGGCTTATGGCAAAATGCGGAGCAATAAGCAGTGGCTGTTACGGAGAATGGCTCTCTGGGAAGAATTTTTCTGATATATAACACAGGCCTAAGAGGCTCAATAATGCCTTGGGTCAAATTTTACTGATGAACATTATCTTAGTTTCTTGGCTGGAATCCCCTCTGGCTTCTAAAAATCCTATTTCATTTCAGGGCAAATTTTGTCTGAGAAATAAATGCAGAAACCCATGCAGTAAGGTTGTTTCACACAGAACTTGAGAAATGCTGAGGTTTGGGGTCCAAGACAACATTTACTTTGTTCCTTGAAATTTGGGCACGTTTCCTTTAGATCCCCATGAATGAGTGGATGCAAACTGCATCCCTTGAGAACTGAGAGGGTTTTTTTTCCACCCAGTCAGAAACAAGCAGCCCCTAATTCAAGGTGCTCCACAGGTTATTGCATGAATCTCAAGCTCTGTGAGTACCAACAAAAAGTTGTAACACCTCAGAAAAGCATGCAAGAACAAAAATACCAGAGGCAGAGTCACATATGGTTTACAAACTCAATGTGCTGATACTGTTTTAGTGGTGTTGCGAAATACTGATTTAGGATCCTGCCGACTATGCCAATTTGTCGCGAATGAGTGGTTTTGAGGCCACTTAAAGAATCACTGGCAAAGGTATCAGCAAAAGGTGATTTTAACAGAAATTTGTAAAAGTGCGACTTAAAAGAATTCGATGGCAAGGTTCACTCTATTACTCAAAGTCAAAGGCCTATAGCTAGATAAAGATACTGGTTAAAAATTCCTCTCGAGTCTGTGAAATACTCACATTAAATGCCTTGGCATTTCTCAACTGGTGAAGGGTTGAGCCCCAAGGAGTGTCTCGGCCGAGGAGTGTTTCAGCCCAGGTCCCGACGGTCCTCCGAATATCACAAACTTGAGAGCTTGTGAACTCCGAGAGGCGTCCCACTCAGAGGGACACTCCAGGCGCAACCTGCTGTGGTCCAGGAGAACTCAAAGGGTCTCGCTTGGGACCGCTGTTTATAGGTTTGCAAGATGATTGGCTTTAATCATCAGTAAATTTCCATCTTGGCCACCACCCGAGGTGGTCCAGCATAGTAATTATGGTATTGTTCCAGGGTAACCACGGTATCGTTCCACTTGAGCTATAATCCAGGTAGGGAATGCTTCAGGGATGTCAGAGATGACGAATTATCCCCTGCTCTAGTTCCCTACCTTGATCAGGTAGCTGGTGTCCCTGGTACGGCCAGTGCCGTTCCCCACCTCAGCCATGCAAGAGTGCCTGGTACCGTCAAGGGACGCTCAGCTGCCCAGCTCGTTACACGAACGCCAAGGCCTAACGGGAGTTCCTGAGGTTGTAGAGTGGCCCAGGGGAAGGGGGGAAATGCACCGACACAAGTGGTGGCGCTGGGGTCTTTAAATGCGTCCGTTCCTAAAATCTTGATTTTTGCTTAGCGCTTCTGAATAAAATCCAACATAAGGTGCAGGTAAAAATTTGCATTTTAGCATGAAACTTTGAAACTCATTAGTGAAGACAGTGACTTTTAAATACAAAATACTACTTCTGTCTCTGAAAGCCCCTGAGATGTAAATCATTGGAGACGGGGAAAGCAGTCCCAAGAAATATCCCGGTGTGTCCTGTTCCCATTCCCTTGCCATGCTCTTTGCTCGGGGCTGCTGCGAGGGAGGCGATACCGGCTGCAACCTCGGGCTGAGCTGCTGAGGCTCGGCTTATGCCGGCTCTTTTTCTCTATGTTGGTCCTTTGTGTTTGGAGATGAAAGGCGCAATGCGACAGAGAGGCCTCTCCTCTCTCCTTTAGAAACTGCCTTCTCATCTCCGGTTTTCCACGGTTCAAACGTAAGACTTTGAAAAAGATTTCAAAGCTGTAGCTTGTATATGGAAATTCATGGCTCCAGGCAGGTTCATCATCAGCCCTGAGATTTCAAGCTTAAGAGTAAGAACCTGCAGCCTAAATATAACTCTTTTTACTTGTGTTTTGCCCTTCTCTGTTTTTTCTGTTTAAAGCCATCAGTAGGAATAAGATGACACCAATTTTCATGGATCATCTATATAGTTTTACTTTAGGTAGATATTTCAATTTTCTTGTAAAAACACTGGGTTAAGGAAATATGAACACAAGCCATTTCGATAAGCTACAAAAATCAAATTCTAGATGCTAGTTATCAAACATAAGTGATATTATACATGCTTAGGAAACTGAACTCTGTACAAGCAGACGGTAGCTGAAGGTGTCTCAGTAATCCCCAGAGTGGAGAAATAACCAAACCACTTTCAGGGCAGTAGGAGCAGAAATATCATGCCATAAGCTGGGCTTGGGGATGGGTTCATTTTACACGTGAAGAACCACGGAAGAAGAATGAAAGAAACTCCATCAACTGAAAGATTCGTGGTCGTCAAAACAGTTTTCGCTGCTCAACGTTAGTTACGTGCTTTTGTAAGTGGGTATCACTCTACCTGGCTCCTTCAGGGTTTGCAGGCATGGTGGAAGCCAAAACCAAGTTCATCTGCAATGGAAGCTCAGAGGTTAAAGCTCTCAGAGCAAGAGGGGTGCAGACAGCAGGAGCAGGGCAAGAAAAGGATGGGCTGTTTTGCCTGGACATACTAGCAGGGCTCTGTGTGGGACCAGAGGCAGCCACCCACCCCCTGTAACCGCCCCATCACCCATGGCAAGAGGCACCCAGTCAGTCTCTGGAGGCCAAAAGGTAGCAAAGGAGGGTGACAAAATGACAAGATATGCTGGGTTGGGTTTGTGGGTCAAGCTGGGAAACCTGGATTTGTCCCGTTTGTTGCTTTTTTAGTTAGTGGGCTTTTTATCCTTGGCCCACCACACTCTCGCTGGAGGCTCAGTTTCCAAGTCCTAGTTTTTAGCTTTGCACAAGAAGCTCAGATTGAATTCTATAAAACAAAAAATGAACATTGGAAACCCTGTGAAATGACACCTTCTTTTTTCAGTAAACCAGCTGCAGCAGAGAAGAATCAAAAGAAGAAACAATATGTGCCCTTACATTTTTTTTTTTTAAGTCAGGAAGGAAGGGTTATTGGAAAGCTTACTAGATAGGTAAGAGAAAAGTGTTTAACTATCACTGCCTTTCATTATGGGAAGCAGAAGACAAAAACATTTGAGAAATCAATAGTAAGGCAAGAGTAACCACAGACCTATGTGGGACAGATGTAGACAGAGGGCCGTTCCCATCTCTACTGCAGTTTCACTGATTTGTTAGTAAAAGGAGAAATTCCAGGCCATGAAAATGGTCAGAGGGCTGTAACACCTCTCCTACGAAGAAAGGCTGAGAGAGTTGGGGTTGTTCAGCCTGGAGAAGAGAAGGCTTCGGGGAGACTTTATTGCGTCCTTTCAATATATAAAGGAGGCTTGTAAGAAAGATGGAGAGGAGCTTTTTACCAAGGCCTGTAGTGGCAGGACAAGGGGCAATGGTTTTAAACTGAAAGAGGGTAGATTTAGATTGGATATAAAGAAGGCACTTTTTCTGATGAGGGTGGTGGGACACTGGAACAGGTTGCCCAGAGAGGTGGTAGATGCCCCATCATTGGAAACGTTCAAGATCAGGTTGAACGGGGCTTTGAGCAACCTCATCTAGTGAAGGATGTCCCCGCCCATGGCAGGGGGGTTGGACTAGGTGATCTTTAAAGGTCGCTTCCAACCCAAACCATTCTACAGTTCTATGCAATACTAATCTAGTGTGATTTTCCAGCCTTTTTGAAGGATAAAAATACCCACTGTCTTCAGGAGGAAACTGGAGGGCTGGTTACCAGGATGGCCTATGCTTCATTCTTCAGGAGCAAAGGCTATCTAGGACTAGTATTTAGGATAGTTTCTAGCTGTCATACATTTCTCCCACTTGCAGAGCTGCAGTTAAATAAATAAGATTAGCCAAGATATACTCAGTTCTTCAGGGCTCTGCCAGACCTTCTGCCAGTTCTTACAGTGTCGACCCATTAGAGCTTCCTCCTGCTTTCTGTTTGCAATAATCCACTGGAAACCCAGCCCTGGAGACCTGCATCACTGACCCCCATGTTCATTAAGAATAATTGTTGATACTGTATAATGGAATCGCAGCAGCACAATTAAAACATCTCCTTCTTGTGGCAGAGCTTTTATGGAATTGGCAGAGAGTCCTAATGAGATCCCTGAGCCCATCTATCACCCTCTGCAACCCTACAATTGGTTTCACCTTTCGGTGGCTGTGTGCCAGTCTGACACTGTGTGGCATGTACAAGTACTACAGCAGCCACTGCCACAAAAAGCAAGAGGACACGTCCCTCCGCTTCATTGCCAGCTCCTTAGGCTTGGCACCTTAAATATGTTGTCTCCTTCCTCCTTATTTTCTTTTCTTTTATTCTTCTTCCTCCCACCCCAGACTCCCTGTGGGAATAGTTTCCATTTAATCCAAGCGACACCAGATTCTTTTTGTCCTGCCCCGGAGTCAAGGGCATTTTGAGGTCTCGTTGAGCAATAAATAAAGATTTGGGTCATATTTCTCACATTTGGATCATACGCTCACATTGTGGTGGCCTAGTTACCCATCTTGAGCTTTCCACCTTTGGAATCTGATGGCGAGAGCGGGAAGAAGACACCGCCTTCTCAAAGCCACTTTTCATATCAGCTCTTCATTGTGCTGAGTGAAAATGAATAGCAATGCTTTATCCTGGGAAAGGAGAAAAGCTGGATCCAGGCAACTGAATAAAAACATAAATACCATCAACTTTCAACAAAAATTGATCTTCACTGAGCGTGAGAACCACGGGCAAGAGAAGAAAAAAAAAAAATCTATATACAGAATACAATTAATCTTGAGTTTTTGCACAACCACCAGAGCTACCATTCCAACAGCCGCCCATAGGAGCAGAGGCAGTGGTTAGCAAGGGGTGCCAAGAGAACCCCTAAAAATCACGCTGCCATGGGAGCAAGGCTGCTAGAGAGATGGTCCAGCAGCACCGAGGGCCTGGGCAAAATCGTCGAGGACAACTGCCTAAGCAGCCCAGATTTTCTGTTCATTCTGCAATGGCAAATCCCATCATCTGCTCACGGCATGGAACAAAGGCAGAACAGGAAAGCTACGCCCTGGTTTGCAGCTTTTGGTCATCCTGCGCACAGGAGAAAGTGGTTGCACATGACATGTGCATCTGGCGACATAAAGCATGGCAACAGAGCGTGGTGTAGAGTGCCCCAAGGCAGCGACGACCTGAGCGAGCACAGTCTATTTCAACTAAGGACTTCAGTGACTAGTCACTGGTGTCATGAGACAGTCAGTCAATACCCTGAATCCCGCAGCAACTTGACTCAAGGACAGGAGCCCCAGGGAGAACAGGGTACATACACGTCTAATAGATCCAGGGGAGGTCTAATTAGCAAATGTATCATACCAAGAGGAGTGGCACATCCATGAGCGTTAAGCTTGCACTCCCCAAAGAGATGAGAGCTGCGCTTTCAGATCCCTCCCCTGCCTGTATTCGCATTTACAGATAGCCATGGTGGCTACAGTCAGACAGGAAATTTATGTCAGGCTCGATGACTACCATAATACACGTAAACAGAAATGCCTGCCTTAGAACAGCACTTTCCTGATAGGGAGATGGCCACATTTTGACTTGGGCTATAGCCCTTCCCTTCCGCTTCCTGCATCAAATGCTTTCCTGTAGACCCTTTCGCCCAGTCTGGAGCCAACCGACTGGAGCATTCAGAAAATTAAGTATTTTCATTTCCCCTCTTTGGAGAGCGGAGCAGAGATGTGCCCTAGACAGCCCTGCTCATAGGGAACGAGATTTTTCTTAACTTGTGAAAGCAATTCTGCTTCTCTCTGTTCCCCCGGACACACGATGCACACCCTGCCTCCAGACACGCTTCTCCCCTCTCCCAGATGTGAGGGTTGGAGGCAAGTAAACCCCATCTGTCTCAAATCAAATGGCAACAACTGTAGCAGATTCTGCCCTGCTTTATTTCTCATAAACATATGAGTCCCTCCGTAAAACCCTCCACAACTACTGTTGTGCTGGAGTAAGCTTTCTTTTGGCCTAGTATCAGCGAACGGAGCTTCAGCCCAAGGGGACTTTGGCTCAACAGGAACTTATCTGCATGACGTGTGGATGGTTGTCGAGCTGACATGACCCCCTATGGCCAATATTGGAGGAAACGTGAACAGCCAACCTAGAGCCCAACGTTGTTTTGTCTCTAATTTTCTCCCCACCCAATAAATGCTTCAGAGACTTTTTGCAAAGCAGAAATACTTGCACGTGGTCTTGCGCTTGAAAGCATATCCAAGTTATAATTGAATACATTTCTCTAAGACAAATATAATAGGCTGAGGGCTCGGGAAAATAATGTTTTAGGTGCATGTCTGCTGGAGACAGGAAAGTTGTCTGGCAACAAATTCTTTGGGGAACACACAGCTCGATGCTCTTACTGAAGGGGATCAAGTGAAATTACAAGACAGAGAAAAGTAATGTGTCTTGAGAGGTTAAATGCAAAAGCCTGATTGCTCCTCTCAATTATCCCAATCTTACTTTGTGAATTCACTATATGAAAACCGACCATTTTATGCAATATGTGCAACCCAACCGACTTAGTACAACAAATTCTATACACGTTTGAAATATCATGAAAATAGTGTCTTTAATATACAGTTTATATACTTACAATACACGGTTTAAATTTGTTCATATACATTACAGGGATATTTATTTGCACCTGGTTTAAATAATAATCTGCCTTCAGCCTTTTACACAAAAGCCCAAAACAGCACAGAATTCCACAAAAACCATGCTTCGTTTTATAACGGAAATGTACTAAGCCAAAGTTTTGGGGCTTTCTCCTTTTTTTCCCAAGTGTTACTTTTTTGACCTACCCAAAGTGAATCTAAAGAGCTAAGAACTAACAGATATTTTTAATATAATTCAGAAGATTGTCCAAGTCAAGAGAATCACACTGCAGATTTTCACGCTGAAAATTTGGTTATTACGCACAGAAATGGTAAAGGCTGAACAACTCCCGGACTATTAGGAGTTTAAGACATAACAAATGAAGAGTCATTTATTGCTAGGTCTCAACAAGGGGCCTGCATTTCCCTACTGCCCTGCTGTCCCTAATACCACAAATAAAATGGACGATCCCTCACTTTGATTACGATTTCATTCGTACCTTCTAGCTCATACACGGGAACACTGCAATTTCAGAGCATCAAAAAGAGGAGCCAGGAAAGCTGGGCTAAGCCCTTGTCCTTTCACATAGGGCTGGTCTTTGCCTTTTAAGTAGCGTGGCTTTGCTGACCTGTGTGGCAGGCAGGCACCCCGCTGGGCAGCATGCAAGTAACTGGTGCCAGCACACTTTATTTAGCGGGCAGACAATCAAGGAGTTGATTCAAGAAGAAAACATAGGAGAAAACACTTCAAGTATTTATAGACAGGATTGAAACACAGTGGGTTCTGAGACAGCATCGCTATTTACACTGATTCTCTTGAAGCTGTTGTTGTGCAATAAAGTCAATTGAAGTGGCAAGCAAAACTGTTGCATTGGAAAAAACCCTATGTAATACAGTTACTTCAAACCCTTGCTTCTAGCTGCAAAGAACACTTCAAAATACATTTTCCTTCTAATTTTGGATGGACCAAATGTTTCCTGTCTCTAAGTTTCTAGCCATAGACAATTTTTGCAATACGGCAAGAATAAGAACACAAATACACACTTTGAGTTGATTTCAATAGAGCTTTGGTTAGCCAGTCAGGCAGCAATACAAAGAATCTTAATCCTAGGCACAACGAGCATTCAAAGGAAACCAGCATTTCCCCTCAAGCTTCCTCCCCACTCCTGGCCTGGCCAATTCTGTGTCCACCTCCAGAAAAGCCCCCATGCCAGAATCCAGCTTTCGCCGCTGAAGGCAGCACCAGTCCTTGTGCCGCCACGCGACTGTTGCATAGAACGGATGTGTTTCCTGGTGCAGGACAAAGAGACAGCTCCATACAGAATGACATGCCAGATTTTTTGCTACCAAAACCCCCAGACAAACAAAAACCCTGAGGATAACACACAACTTCAGACACCGATAACTAAGTAAGCACCAGAGGCCTTACATTTATTTAATCTGAGGAAAGAAGTCCAAAGTTAGGACCGGCCTATTTTAGTAGATTGCCTCCAAAAAGTAAGAGATTTTAGGCCCACTCTGGCATGATGCATGTTGTCTGAACTCAATGGCTACATCTCAGTAGACAAAATGGGCCAGAGCCTGCTCTCAGGCCCCAAGGACAACCAACACAGTTCACATCAACATGGTTGAACTCCATTACCCTCCAAAACCAGGCAGGTTCCCCCATTGCTAACCTCCAAGCTGTGCTTGGGAGTTGTCTGGGATCACCCATTGCACAGCCTGGTTGGGTTGCCCCAAACCAGGCAAGAGCCCACATCAACAGTTCAGCAGCAAGGGACTCCCACGAGAGAGTGTCCGTGCCCCGGCACTGCTCGGTTTGCAAGCCCTATCAAACGCTGAGTGCTGTCTCCTCCTATTCACGTCAGCTGGTAAAAAGTTCATATCACAGGGATATTTCCCAGAGCTTTCAGACACTTCCTAATCACAGTGGGAACATTAAAGTAACCCTCCACCTCGAAGTACAAAAAGCAGTGCAGCATTTTGTAACCTTTTACAGATTTCAGTCTCCAGGTTTCACACCCCATCCTTCCAAAGAGATGCGTGGTTCTCTGCTAAGGCCTGACGAATCCTCTCCATGGCTCCTGCCCCATTCCAAAGGTGCCACCATCCCTTTACTGCCAGGGACTTCCCGTGAGACCGACGCGTTCACATTGGTCTGACCTGTTCAGACTGCCTTCTATAGTGCCCAAGACGGTCCTGACCCCCTAACACTGCGGCAACGAAGCTCAAGAGGAAAGCAGATAAATTAGAACCCATGGGCATCAGTGCTGCCATAGCCTGGCTACCTGCGGAGCGGTGGAGAGGCTGAGCCACCACACTCCAGCTATGAGGTTTGCTTATCCCTCTCCTGATTCACCAGAGCAGACGCTTCAGTCCAGCTTGGGCATCACAGCAGGTGGCTCGACACTGCAGTCATACAATTCACACAACACAAAGGTTAGGAACACCTAAATTGCTAAAAAAGGCTTGGAAAATTAAGGTGACGAGCTGCTAAGAGCAAAAGAAAAGGTCAAATGCTAACATGTTATGCATGAAAATAAGTAAGTGGTGCCAAGCCAGAACAAGACAACTGGAAGGACATCAATAGCAAGTTTGCAATTATAGGTTTTAGCTGTAGTTTTGCACACAGGATCTGCTTCTGAAATCATCGCACATTTCTGGGCCTTTCAACAGGCCAGTTGTATTTTGGTCTATGCACATATGATGTTAATGCAGCACACTCATGAATGCAAATTCCACCAGGCTGCTTGCAAGAAAAAACATTCCAAGCAGGTAAACAAAGATAACAGAATAGGTACCCAGCCATAGTCAAACAACACTATTTTCTCAGGGATGTTAATATCCTGCGGGCACTTGAAATACTTAATGTTAATATTATGAAGACTGCCATCTCCTCTTCTTTTTTTTTTTTTTTTGAGAGCGAGATTTTCCTGTTTTTACCTGGACTTAACAAGACAAGCAAAACAAAGAGAAGTACCTGACATTTAAAATTTGGCCCTTTCAAATTTGAACGCTCATTTGACATAGCAAGGGTTAAAATGCAATTGACTTCAACTTGCATATGCCATGCCCACCAACAAGCATATACATCTGAACAGTACTTGAATTTGATTTAATCTTACTTGCAGCTAAAATATTTTAGGACGCTAATTAAAATGCATCCGGAGAAAGCTATTGATCTGTTGCTAAAAGTCAATACATTAAGAAAAAGAGTAGGATTATGAACTCTTGGGGTTTTTCTATTGGGTATTTTTTGGCTCACTGCTTTCTAGTACCCACATCAATCGGGCTTTGCTCTCTGGTTGGGAACTGGTGGTTTGCATTATTGCAAGACAAATGATACATCTTGGCTTCGGCATGGAGAAATAACATGAAATTTGCCCAGACACAGAAAACTCCATTTGCAAATAAATTCTTTTTAATGAGTCAATATGGTTGAGAAAACAGACAAAACAGCCTCTCATTTTTGTCCCTCCTCTGTATTTCTTCTTGATGCTTCCACTACGTGCCCTACAATGGAAAAAGAGAGATTTTTTTGTACTTCAAAAAGGTAAGAAAGGCAGGTGATGTGTCACCCTGGCCAGGGCTCTGCTCAGCAGCAGGTGAAGGTAAAGCTGCTCCAGCATCCCTGGTTCTGGCCACCTCAGGATCCTGGGCATGCACAGTTGCTGAGGATGGACACCACAGACTGTTTCCTGAGGACCTCCACAAATCCTTGCATTCAGTACTACGAAAGCAGAGGATCCTGGGGTTATTTAGACACATTTCGGAGAGCTCTGCCAAGCACAGGAAATCAGCGATGAACTATCAAAAGTTAATCTTATTTCTAGCCTTCTGAGCAGTTAAATTTGAAAGGTCTCCAGGGGCAGCCTAATGTCCCCTTCCCATCTCTGTGCTCCCTTTTGACTGCTACTTCCATGTGACATCTATTGCAGTGAGTTTTTGCAGCTGGGCAACTGAATTAGCACATCTTACGATGCTACAGTCCCTCCCACTTTGACACCCACATCCTCCTAGCCCACTGCAAACACGACAGGTGAACTTAAACATCACAAGCATTTCCCAAGGCATGGTCCAAATCCTCACTTGGCCCCTTCTTACCATGTGCTGTTCCTGTTCCCACCTCGCTCATGCTTTATTTCAAAGGCATCCTACAGGAGTACTATCACCTTCCCACACAGATCCGACCGCGGGAATAGGATAGCACATCGAGCACATTTTCAGATGATCGTAACAGCAGCAAAGGAAATACAAGGGGTTGCCTTTCGCCAGAGCAAGGCTATTGCAAGGGCTGTGCTAGCAGGCTACTGCGGCAGGCAGGATCTGCCGAGAGAAGACTCTGTGCACTGAACCGCCTTTCCCATGAGAAAGCTGCATGACCAGAAGTCATGCTACTTACTGCAGCCATCCGACTACAAAAGCAACTTTTGAAATCTACAGGTCATAAACTTTTAATTGGCCAGGGCAGAGCGGCTCAGTAGCAAAATCCCCCTTCTCCCTCCCCTCTGGGCAATGAGCTAAGCAAGGCTCGTTTTAAAAACATTTAACTCTTTTTGCTCAAAGTAACATGGAAAATGTATCCACATTACAGGTAGTCAGGAAGATAGTGTTAATTAAAATATGCTGCAAGAATAGTGTATTAGTGGCACTTTACAGCAATTCTTAACATTTTCAGATGTAGTGTCAAAAAGATGTTTTTGTATATCTGAACATGCTTTTTGTTAACAGAAACGGAAGAAAGTCACAGCATGTTGCCAAATATTATTTGAACAGAAATAATCCCATAAGAAATACATTTTTTTTGCAGTTAACGCAAAACTGTAAACTGGATTGGTGTGTGTCTTTCAGCATCAAATTGTTCAGTAATAAATACGACTAAGTCTTAACAGACTACGGAGTAAAAGTTCCCTTAGTGTCCAGTTTTTAGCAGCTGTTGAACGTTCAGGGATGCACAAGGCACACCTCTGCAGATTCTCTACTTTGTTATTGACATACAAAAAAAAAAAAATCCATTCACCACTCAAAAATGTTTATCTGCATAGTAAGAATTTTTCTACTACTATTTACAGGAAGGGCTTTTAGTGCAAAAAACAGGAAGTGATGTATTAGCTGAAGTGCATCAAGCACATCTCGTACAGTTTCACTAATAACTAGTCGGCATCACATCTTGGGCCGCCAGCCGTTAATGAACTGTAGTATTTTCTTAACCTGCAATTTGCTTAGCTTAAAGTCTTCTGACAGGATTTCTTCCGTAAGCTGAACCAGTAAATTGCCATCTATCTTCTCCGTAACAAAAAACGATATGACATCTTCTGACAGACCAATAAACCTCAGCGATTTAGACACTTCCTCTATCGAGAGTCCAGAAAGGTCCGTGGGTGGCTGCCAGGGAGAGCCGTCCCCACAAGATCTTGGTGCTAACTGGAGGTGGAGGGGAGACGAGAAGGGGTAAGACACAGAGAATGTATCCTGTATGCCCTTTTTTAGGAGATACTGATCTTCCAAGAGGTCTGGAGAACCAGTTTTCGACTCCTCCTCGGCACCATCTATTTTCAGCGGCAAGGGACACATGTCTGTAACTGTCTTCTCTTCACTTGACTTCGGTGCCCGAGGAGGTAAGGCAGGACATGAATGGCTCTGCTTTGTGTTGCTGACTCCCAGAGTTTTCTCATCAGTGCAGTCTAGAGAGTAACTTGCCGACTTTGGACAGCTAGAGATGGTGTTTGTGAACTCTGCTGGGGTCAGCGGGGAGTATCCCGCCGGCAGCTCACACCCATCCGAGTCAAAAGTCAAAGGTGCTGGACAGTTTCTCTTTGGCGTACCTGGAGTCTTCTGTCTGGGGTAACTGTAGCTCCTGCTCGGATCGAGTAGGAAATCACTTCTATTCAGGCCTTCAGCAGTTCCTGAAAAATGGTTTGGCCAAGATAACCTCAAAGGCAGAGCTTCAGTTGAGGGGCTTCCCAAAGGCATCGTGCTCTCAGGCTCTTTGGATTCGGTTTTCATCATGTTACAAGGGTAGCAGGAAACAGGTGTGCTCTCAGTTGGGTTGGTGTTGTCGCTCTCTGTGACATTGCTTAAGGAACAAAGCAGAAAGGATGTCGTTAGTATGAAAAAATGTGGCATTTGAATAAATTCATAAATCATCTGACAGGGTCAGAGTGTGGCTGTCACAAGGAAAGAATCTTCTTTCCTCCAGCAGAACTTTTCAGATTTGAATTAACAACATGTTTGAATAATGCACTGTCAGTTCTTTTACTCCTTCTACAAGCCTGACAAGATGCTGATATACCCAAAAGCCTCACGGCTTGGTTTTTCAAGCTCATAAAAAAGTAGATGTCTCAATTCGGTTCTGTATCATCTCCCAAATACTCAGTTTTTCCACTGTCAAATTCCTGAGGGACACCACCATGCAAAAGGAACAGCCTCACATATACTAGAAAATGTTCTAATCCTGTATTTTATATTTATATACCACAGATGTGTCATGGTATGCAAAAGCTCGTAACAGGGGCAGGTGACCATTGCACTAGACCCAAGCTTGACTGACACAAGAGATGACCAAAAGCCCCTTTGGAGCCACTTTCATTTGTTACAGCACTTGCATGTGCACAGGATCCTTCCCCACTGGTTACTGGTGCAAAAACTGCAGCAGTGCACAGTACAATAACACAGAGTAAGTTAATGCTTACTGCCAAAGGAAGGGTTTTACCTGGAAGGGTAAGCAGACCTAGCTGTATGTGCTGAAGTATCAGGCTTTAAGCTTATGCAACAGTAACAAACAATTGTGTGTCCATATCCTTAAAAAGCTATGACGAGAAACACGTGCTTTTCAGAGGCACCTAAAGAAAGTTACCCTGACCTACTTCCAGGTGGTAAACTAAGCTCAGCCTGTCAGAGGGAACTGATAGTTTATATCCAGGTGTTCCTGAGAGACAGAGACACCAACAAAAGCATGCAATCTGTTATCAAAAGCAAACGTTTGTTGCTTTTATGCCACTTTCTTTTAGAAAGTCTGAAGGATTGAGTTGATCTCTGGAATTCTGGCCAATTAAGCCAGAACGCTGGAAAAACAATTTGCAGATTTATAAAATCCTTACCTAACAAAACACAGGGAAACCAAGAGTTGAAATAATTGTTTTAATTACTCACCTCTCTCTTCTGGAAAATAACTACTCAAGAAAGAAACTACGTAGTCATTCTGTGACAGCTCAGTGAAAACCGTTTGAGGAGGGCAGCAGCTCTCAAAAAACCAGCATAGTTTTGAATGGATTGACACAAAAAATAGTTCCCCGTGCGCGTACAGTGAGTCAGAAAGGAAGCCAACCTGGACATGCCCAGCTCAAACACAAAGTGCAGATGCATAAAAGCAGCTCTAATCGGTATAATTGGAAAATTAGTTATAAAACTCAGCCCAAAGAGATGCAGTTTCCCTCTCTGTCTAACCATCCCTCGCCCTCCACTCCATGCCCTCCAAACTATTCGTTTTTCCTGTTTATGTCATGAATACAAGTCTGCAAGTTAAAGCAGTTGGATGTTTACAATAGCAGATTTTTTTTTTTTCTCCTCAACAAGGATACACTGTCAACTCGTCATTTCTGGCTGTTTAAAGGCCAACTGCTGCAACGTAGACAGTGCAAAGCATTTTTCACAAATCTAGCCATCGGGCTGTTCAATTTAGAGAAGACAGTCAGTGAGGTGTTGTAAACCACTAACCATACAGAGGAATTAAATTGATTGATCCTGTTTCTGTTCTCTAATTCAACATTAGAAATGGGAACATCTAATAATTTAAAAGATTAATGGAGTTACTGAAAACTGATAAAGTAACATTTTCAAAGTGCTTCCTTATTCTTCCTCCATCAAAATTAGCTCACTGGGACTCACTGCCAAAGGATGCAAGAGAAACCTCAAATACAGCTGAAGTCAGACATCAGGCATTTTTATAGGCAGATAAGGATAAATCGTATTGGTTTTGTTTATGGTTAAAATATTGGCTGCAGAAACGATCCAGAAAATAAGATGACTGATAAAAATGGCAAGACTTGAAAAGCAACTTCACCAGCAATCTGGTTATTCTACACATTGCCAATTTTCTAGCAGCTTCCTCTGTGGCAGTAGGTCAATTCTACCAAGATGGAGATATCTGGTCTGGACCCAAGCTGGACATGAATTTCATGCAAATATTGTGAAGTTGGAGGCAAATAATACCACCTGCATTCCTGAGAAACTTCACTTCTCACTGTTTTCCTGGTTTCTTGGGAGGCAGATGTATTCTTAGCTACAAAGAGAGAAAGCAGCATTTGGTGGGCCTCAGATGCTGGGAGGTCTTGTGCCTCCTGTGGAGTAGACCTTGACAGAACTACCCAACAGGCTTTCATAAAAACAAATGAGCAGCCTTGATCTAGACTGATCATTGCCAGATACACAACACTAAGTTGCAAATGTGCAGTATGGCTTAGAAAGGCAATTCCAGCCTAAGTTATTACACCAATTGCATCTGGGCTGAAATGATTTCAGTGGCGTTTCTGATCAATTTGTAATATCCAGACAGGTAGTATCTTGCCATTGAATAGATACCAAAAATAATGGCAACAAGACATTCAAGTCAAAAAAGAGGTGAGACTTCAAAAGGTGTATACACTTTTTAAAGCCAAAGGAAGAACACTGCATTGCTAAAAAAAGGTATGCAGCCATATAATTCAAAATCTACTGTCAACTTTCAACTAACCTGAGTGGATTTTCCAGTTTGTGGGCTAGGTTTGTGCTGAAGTGGGTTTGATCTGGAAGCTGTCTGGCCCTCTTCCGCTACACCTCACTTTGCGCTCAGTGGTGTCTGCTGGCCTCTCTGTTCTCCATCACACCCACCCCGTAGGTTCCCATATAGTTGGCACAACACATTTCTGGATTACCACACTCTTTTTGTGCTCCCACTTATGAGAGCTGGCTGCACTGCATGCATTTAGCACTGAAATCCCACCCGAAAACTAGCTTTGAGATGTTCTGGTTTGAAGACTCAAGCCTTTCAAGAATTATACAGAACTGTATGGGATTTTCCACTTAGACAGCCTGTGCCACCTTACAATGAGATTACCTATAGCAATATGGGCAGGTATTTAATATAAATTGCTGTGTCCTATCTAGTAAAACATAGTTTCTGCTTCCTCTTCACTTCCTCCTGAATCTGTAAAAATAACTTGACAGGTTAGGCCATTTCACAAAAAGTCAGCAACTCTGACACAGTACCGTGTCTTTATAAACAAGCGCCTTCAAAAAGAATACTGCTAAATTTAACTTTCTCAAAAAGTGCTAGCACGGGTCTCTCACAGCTCAAACACATACATGTTGTGCAGTCCCGAAGAGTAGTAGGACAGAGTAGGGCTAGGAGAGCGGGTCTGCTGTCGTGCAGGTTTGACTGTACGAGGAGGGATGGAAGGACTGGTGGAGGACGGCTTTGAACTCCGTGGTGGGACGGGGGGAGCATTCAGGAGCCTGCATTCCTCTTTTACCTGTACAAAAGAAGAACATGTAAGTAAGCAGTGAGAAAATCTGGGCAACAGCACTCTCGAACACATGAAACACATCTGGTTCTGCCTTATTCTGTGAAAGGAAATAATTAAAAAGGGAGGAGAAGAGAAAAATGATGCTAAGTACATACATTTGCGACAGTATGTGGCTGTCATAAAGAAGTCCAAAAGAACGCCTTGCTACCAGTAGAGCTGGTAGCAAGCAATCTTTTTAGAGTGCTTTTCAGTAGTTTGATATCCACTCATTTAAAAACTGGCAGCAATTGAACGATGTAAAAGAACCTTCCAGTAACATACAAAATCAGACAGACTGTTCCAGATATTTTACATTTTGTAAGGAGCAATTCATTAGGCTTAAACTTCATTAATGTTGTTTATTTAGATGTAATAAACCAATCTTAGGTAATGAAAAGATCTCAACAGACTTTGATGTTTCCCGACTTACTTCACCAGTGATACTCATCCATCCAGCTCTAGGATAATTCCCAGCCTTCCTCCCCCAGGAAGAGTACATGTATCTCATATTTACCAGATGCTGGGATTCAAACCTGGAGCTTCAGTCCTTCTGTAGCTGCTGAAGCAGTCCAGGATTAAGGTTAACTACAAAACGTACAAGTTGAAAGGTGTGGGCAGAAGAGCCTGTTCAAATAATGCACCGAGACAATAGGTCTACTTGTTGCAGCCAGCCAACTTTGCCGCTTAAAACACATGACTATAGCACTGCTTATCTGAAATTTAGTTTGGTCTGCCTAGGTAGGAGCAAAGTATCAGGATCCATCCCCATAGAAAAAATGATGGAATTGAGACCTTAATCTCATCAGTACATATTTGGGAGAGCAACTTTATTTAATAAGGCTAGAGACGAGCAAGGCTACTGAGAATTAGGCAAGATTTTTAAGGACTCACCACCTCTCCCTGGGCAGGAGGAGACCTCTATGTTCTCCTTGTCTGAAGCAGTCTTACATGCACCAAAAAAGGGAAATTCTCTTTGTGTTTGAAAGTTATAGTTTACTTTTAAATTTAACAACACTGAAGAACTAAAAGTTATCTTAGCAGTTCTGCAACACATAATTAGCAATTAAAGTGATTTAATTTATTTAAAAACAAAATAAATGTGGAACCTTTTGCAATCCACTTCAGTGCTTTCAAAATGCAACAACCCATTTAGTACTTCTGTGAAATGGAAAATTGGGGACTAGGACATTGTAGTACATTTTTTCCCTAATTCAAAACAAGTCAAAATTACAGGAAATGCCCAACAGCATAAAACACTGAAATAAATCTTGCTCTAAGGGTTCTTCTGCTTTTTTTAAAAAAAAAAAAAAAAAAAATCAGTTTTATTCATGTTTGTTGTTGAATTCAGGCATAAAACTCTTCAACCATTTTAGTGCTGTGCCCCAAGGATGCCCAAGTTTTTTTTTCCCCAAGTCAGACTAGGCAACGTTAATACTGCATGCTATTGAATACAAACCCATGGGGTTAGAGAGACCATTCAGGGGAGCTCTTGGAGCACAGCAGACGGTCAAAGGGATTCCTTCCTGGGAAGACTGCCGGCATTCAAAGGTGCTGGCATAACAAACTATGCCAAGCTCCCTTGCTGACCTAGATTGCAGATCAGAACGAGGCCATAAATAATACCGGTTTGCAGTCCCAGTTGGTCCCTGTCACAAGACCGCGATTACAGTTGCCAGACACAGCCGTCAGGAAAGCCAGGAGGGGAATAAAAAAAAGAGAGATCTTGCAGATTAAACTGATGAGAGCAAGGGGAAACCTCAGAGGAGAGCTACCCTCACTAGATCCAAGCGAACAGCAATGAAATACATGCGGGAGAGGCGGGGAACAGCCGCGGCACAACACGATGACTGCGATGGCTGCTGCTGCTGCTGTTACAAGGAAATACTCTTTCGCCCAGAAGCACTAGATGCCACGCGGCTGCCAGATACAGATAAAGTGCATTTGCACTGAATGTCTGATTCCTCCCATGCTGCAGCGCTCCTTCCCGTGACGGGGGGATGGTGACCCCTTTCCGATGGCGTGAGGTGGATTTTAAGACCTCTGCTCCTTTTCCTTGGTGCCAGCCCAAGCCCCGCCAGCACCCCCTGAGCCCTGGGGTGTCACTCCTGAATCTGGGCATCGCTGGTCCCCGTCGCAGTGACCGCTTCTGAGGCCGCCTGGATAAAGCCCACCCCGTCACTGGCATGACGGTGAGCGTAACGCAAAGCGGTTCAACACTCCTTGCCGACGGGAGCCCCGAACTCCATTGGGGACATGCTTTAAATCAATCAGGAAAACCACCTCTGATTTTATGCAAATTAGCATTTGGGGACTGAAGCAATTTCTGATTTGCAGGCCTTAATTCAGAGGTCATTTCCCACCCCCCTTCTGCCTTCACGCTACTTTGATTTTCTGAAAGGTATTTAGAAAATAAGCATTCTATATCAGAATGCTTCATCCTGCCAGTGAGAAGAAAACCAGAACAGCTTCTGAAACACCCGAATGTCCTTTTCTCTCTCCTACAAACAGCGCCTGTACACACATTTTAAATTTAGTGCATGCAAAAATACAATTGCCAGCCAGCCTTTTATACAGAAACGTTATGGAATATCATTCTAGAGGGAGTGATGACTAAACCGCATGTTCATCAGCAGCTCCTGAGATCTACTTATTCTATAAATACCCTACATGGAAGCCATACAAACATCTCCTTGGCCCCAGCCCACTGATGAATTCGGTAGATCACTGATACTCATTCCAAAGCTGTTCCAGGAAGCCACAAAACCGAGCCTACATTATTATCATCCACAGATGCAGTTTTTTTTATTTTGTTTTATTTCTTACGGGGTTACACCCCCTGCCCACCTCTAAATGCAAGCTAATATCTTTAGCAGAAATTAGTTCTCCTGCACAGCTAGAAAGCAATACCGAAATTGCTGACAGCGCTCACACATTACCTCAGTAATGTAAGACATACATGACACAATCGCACACTTTTCAAAGTGACCTTAAAAGGCAACATACGTGGTTATCCCAAACGTCACCCTGCTGCCCGCATAAGGGAGTCGCTACGCCACGAGGTTCCCCCAGGCGTGAGGGCCCACACCGACACTGTCCAGGTGCTCCGCAGCCCTCCCAGCATCCCACCGCCTACGCCTCAGGCAGGAGGTGAGACACCCACGCCTTGGGCATGACCCGGGGGGCTGGCAGCCCCCTGCCAGGAGGGCTGCCCTCACCCAACTGCGGGGGCAGCCTTCCTTCTCCACCGCCCCCTCGCCCTCCCACCCGCTCCTCGGCGCTGGCTCCAGCGCTGCTTTGACCCCGCGCTGAAGCAGTTCAGCTCAGAAATCCGCAGGAAACTAATCATTTTCCAGATCCAGACCTGGCTGCCTGCCCAGGCGCAGGAGTGCCAGAGCTAGCACAAAAGAGGAGCCAGGACCATGTGGCTGGGAAAAGAGAAGGAGGAGGAGGAGGGTGGGACCAGCCCCACGCCAGTTTACATCAGCATAGGCTGCCAGGGAACCTCATCCCGATATGGTGCTGCTGGGCACTTGTCCAAAAGAGTCTGGACAAAGTGTCAGTGTGTACCTGACCTCGGAGGCAAGGAAGTGCTCTTGGGTTCCTGCACTTAGGCATTACACATAAACACTCTTTGCTAAGAAGACGTAATGTCTTGACTTTCCTGTCTTTGCTGAAGCTGCTGCGGCTGCTTTTTGGGAAAGCTTTGGCGGCACGGTCAAAGGGCTGCAGTTGTGCATTTCGTGCCTGCACTGGCCTTCTCCTCCCCTCTCCTCACCGCACCTCCCCAGCAGCTGCACAGCCTGGCCGGGAGGATCCCCACAGCAATCCGCTGCAGCAGAAATAAATACAACCAGCACAAATAAATACAACTCAGCCTTCAACCAAATTGTCACCTGGCTCATGATGGAAAGCTACGGCCAACGCTGTAGATGGCCTGTAAGATGGGAACTGTAAGATGGGAATAGGAAAGGGATGGGATCACCATGGTTTGCTGTAGTTTGGTCTTAGATTAGTCTCAGCTTACTGTGCAGCCATGCTCTTGAAAATATTATTGGACTTGCAAATGGAACAGTATTTTCTTTATTTAAACTCCAGCAAAAACCCTGAAAACCTAATTTGTTAAATTATAGTATCTGTCAAGATTCATGTGCCATAAGTATGCATCATTTAAATTTTGCTAAAGATTCCTAGACACTTCTGTCCTGGGGAAAGTTTTCTTTTTTCCTTCATGTTTTTTAAAAAATAATGTCAAGAGACCATGTAATGGTTGGATTTTCCACCCAGTCCATATAAGCTCCTGTTGATAAAACATATTTGTACTTTTGCCTCTGAAGTCTCCATGACATTTCAGGTTTGGAGAAGTGATTCATCCCATGAGTTTTCATTAGAAACCCTAGGACAGGAAACATGCTCTGTTTATAATTGAGTCCTCTAGAAGGCTCATTTATCAACTCTGCAGAGTTCCTATTTAAACACGTTTTCTTTCAATAAGCAGTACAGAGAGATTAGTTCAGGTCCAGTTTGGTAAAGTTTCCTTGAGGTCAATGACACTTAACATTCTTCAAAATCTGCCACAGACTCGTAACAGAGAAGACAATCTCCCATTAACAAACACTTCAAATCCATGAAAATTCTAGCTGTCCTCATTATCAGGGCCTGTTAACTGAAGATGCACACACTAAGGTGATCTGAGGCAGCTCCAAGTGGGGTCATGCCCCACATGCTTTGGCCACAGAAAATATGAGAAAACATAGAGGCCACGTGGAGAGATGATGTGGAAAGCAAGGGAAGGAAGTGACCTAGCAATTCTTAGACCTTGTTTGTGGGAGCAAAAAAAACCCCAATGAATATCACCTGAAAGTATCAGGATTAAGCTACTAGATCAGTTATATTAAATATACTCTGGTGATTTTTAGAACATGACTTACACTTGGTAGGAAACTAGTTGAAGTTGCACATCTCACAAAGTCTCACCGTTTCCTTGCCCTCCATGGGCGTCCCCCTCCAAGTCTTCCCTAAAAAAACCCCCAAGCACACTCTTCACGAGCTAAAAAAAAGAAACAAACCAACACACAGATAACCCTGACTTACTGCTTCTGATTTGGGAGGCACTGGAGGTGGAGGTAGGGAAACATCTGAAGACTTTGTGGTTGCTCCGACAGTCGCAGGCACAGGAAGAGATGCGGTACCACACTTTGATCGGAAAGACCCTCTGTAGTTGTCACATTTGTTCTTCTCACTTAGCGAGCGAGTGAGAGGCTGGTCACCAGCCTTTCCAGACCCTTGGTCCAACCACAGCTCTTCGTAAGGAAGTTCTGGTTTTGTAGGCAGAAACATCGATTCTTCGCTAACTTCAGGGAAAAGGTAATCGCTGCTACTGTCACCAGACTCCTGGTACTGAAGAGCATCATGAGAGAACAGGGCCCACTCGTTACACAAGTCCCTACAGCCGTGGAGATTCACTTCACTGTTCCCATGCAAGTTGTTTCCATAGACGCACACCGAAAGCCGGTGGAAGGACTGCGTAAGTTCATCCCGCGCGTAGCTGAGGGAGTTCGGTACATGGCTGTGCCCCGTGCATCGGCTCTTCTTCGGGCTCTTGCAGTCTTCGTTCCAGTCAGTTTTCACATCTCGCACGGCACGGGAATACTCATCTATGTCAAACTGTTCCTGGCATATATTAAACCAGTGCTGGATGAGGGATTCATGCCACAGCTCCCCCTTCACCAGACTGTCGGGGAGAGTAAATTTCGGAAGCGTCAAGTGCAAGGGAAAATGCATAGGAATAATTTTGTTGCCACGAAGCACACAACAAACCACCACAGTTTTGGTTTGAATGTTGACAAACTTGTACCTGTGCCCTTCACGGATAAAATGCAGGTCATAAGGGTTTCTTGGTGTAGGACTCGGCACAGTCACGTTAACGGGCAGCCTGGTTTTTTCTACTATATTGCGAATCGTGTGCTCACCTTCTTGCATCTGCACCTCCAACGGGCTGCGGGTGCTAAACTTGCCCTTACACTGGAAAGGGAGACTGATGCTTTCGTTGGTCCTGTGGTTCATGCAGATGAGGCAGGGCATTTTGCCCCTGCCTAGCTTACTAATTGAATTAAGTTTCCCAATTTTTTTGAAGATGGTGTTGAGTCGTGACTTCTCCTTAGAAGATTTTGCATAAAGGATTTCTGCTTGCCCCATTAAAGTGAGCTCATCCCCAGTACTAAGGGTAATGTTGTAAACCTCAGTGTCTTCATTGCATTCACCTGAAGCCACCTGCAAAATAATAATAAAAAATTTGGTTTTCCCCCACTGAAGATAATACTTCAAATCAAATAAAATCTATTGAGACTGAACTTACAAGACTATATATTGGGAGAAACTAAACTAACTTTATTTGAACAGCTGAGTAGTCAAGTGCAGGTATTTAACCTGAAGCTCGGCCAAGTAACCTTTTTTTATTGTTCTGCACATTCCTGCATCTTACTTGAGGGGAAACAGCCACCTGAAACTGCCAAAGAAGGCATAAGAACAAACACAACCAATTTTTAAAGAAAGGACAAATCCACATATCCCAGCAATTCAAATAGCCACAGCTATGACAGAGCATGTCTGGATTCCCTTGGGTATCTTTTTCCCACCTCCTTGTTTTTGCTGTTTGCTAGAACTTATTTGCCAGGCTTTTGAGGGAAGGAAACTACTTCTTTCACCATCTTCAGCTCCCGAGGAGCAGAAAAGGTGACCTCATCATTATGGAGGAAGCATATCCCTTTGATATAATCTTTTCCAGGCTAGGGGGAATGACAGATGACATCTATTCCCTGAAGAAAAAGTCAAGGATATCGGTCTATCCCATATCCTAACTCCCCCTGTGCCTTGCTCTCCTCGTCATAGACTTCCTTCCTCATTTTTTGATCATAATTACAATTAAGAGATTAAACAACATATGCACAGCCATGTGTGTGCTTTTCTAGTATGGAAATTGTAGTGGAAAGAAAAAAAAAAGCAAAACAGATGTCCAAGGCTCATTTGTTCTTGAAGTTATTTCCTTAAGACTGGAATAACTCTTTATAGACAAGATTGCTTTGCTTCATATTTGAGAGGTTTAATGTGAAAAGCCCTTTTCAGGGACCTAACAGAACCCACCCAGCTCTTCCTCAGCAGCAGCAGATACCTACTCACAAAGGAAAGTGTATCAGGTAAATGCTACTGGCCTATTATAGACCATTTTATTTGGAAATACGGAACATACTAAAAAAATTGCAAATGAAAACATAAAATAAAATAGTATATCCCCTCCCCACCTCCGCAACCCCTAAAGACTTCACAGAGCTGGGTGAAGTTCAAATTCTGGGCTTCAAATTCAGGTATCATCACAGAATAGGCACATGAAATCAAGGCTGTAATTCCAATCACTTAATAACTGAGAAGTGCTGTGAATAACGCTTCCTCTTGTAAGACGCGATCCGCAATTCACCCGTATTTGTGAAGTTGTGATTATCTTCTGCAAGCCTTTCAGAGCAAAGGCACAGGCAGCTCAGCCGAGGTGTGCCGCCTTAGCACTTCAGTCTCGGGGCTTCCGGAGAGGAAGTCGTTCAAGCCCTGAATTATCTAAACAAACACTAATTGGTCTAATCCAGGAAACTACTAGGTTTTATGGTACGTTATACGCATTCACAGTTCACACCACTGGCCAGACAACATTTTGAAACACCGCGACATGAAAGGAAAGCACTCGGGTTTTTTGCTGGTAACACTGGTGTGATGCTCATTGCTGGTTTCTCTTCAAAACTGCCACATAGCCAGGGCCGGCCACATAGCCCTGCCTTTGGTGGAGCTCCTAAGGGCTGAGGACACACAGGGCTCTGTGCATGTGCCACTCAATCTCCCCCTTCTCTTTTTGAAAGGGCACATTCTGTAAGAATATCGGTTTCTAGCATCGAGTCCCCACAAATGGTTTCTTTGGACAACACGAGCTACGCTGTCAGAAATTTTAACTTGAGACGGTACGGTTACAGCTTTTTCTCACTTCCTGCAGGACACTGGCCGGAGCGAGGGAGGTGTCACAACCTACGGCTGTGGGAGCTCCTGCTTGGCCAACTCGCAGTTCCCTGGTGATTCACAAACAAACAAGCCACTGTAAAAGGAAACGGTGGGTCAGATGTGAAACCACAGAGGTAACCAACTGGCTGAGCTCCACAACGAAGGTCTCACGAAGCAGCTGCTTATTAATGGCATCCAATTCAACCGGCCAAATGGCAAATGGATTTTTAGATTCAACAGGCATATTTAAAGACAAAATTGTTCTCAATTAAAAAATGTGGAAAACATTCTTTTGTTTTTTTTTAATATAGTCATAGGATAATAACAGGTGAAACAAGGCTGAATTTGACTGTGTTGGAACAAAAGAAAAATCATGCCATGGTTCTAGTTTGGTACTCTGAGAAAAATACTGTTCTGCACTCTTCCTTCTGAACAAAAATATAAGGTATCAGTTGCTGTCCAAAACTGTAATAAAAAACTGAAAAAGTGAAATGAAAAGTCTAAGACTGCATAACTTTATCCCTACCCACTAAACCCTACTATGGTGATGTTAAGGCTTCTGGTACACCTCAGCAGGCTAAGTATATTTTAAAATTTAAGTTCTGAAAGTCAAGAAACCTAACTCCTCTCATCTTGTGTTAGGTTAATTCATTCATTACCACATGCCAAATAACATTATAAAGCATACACTGTAGGTAAATATGTGTTCCAGGACATTAGCAACAAATATATACCATACATATCATATCATATCATATATATATCAATATATATCATACCATACATAGCAATCACTCTAAAATAATCTAGAAACTCATGCACAGTTACCTCTAACTTTTTGTTTCTTAGATTACATAGCTAAATGATCTTTGTCCTTGTAGCAATGACCTATGAAAATCAAACTTGCTCCGTCTTGTTCACTCAAACATTTCACTTTATCAATGGCCACAAAACTTACAAAAACATCAACAAACGGCCATGGACTTTAGAACAGGATATCAGGTGAGACTTGCAGAATCCTCCAGGTTGGGCAGGACCCCCAGAGTCATCTAGTCCAACCTGCTCCTCAAAGCAGGTGTAGTTATGGCAGGCTACTCAGGGCCATATCCAATTAAATTTTTAGTTTCTCCAAAGATGGAAAATCCACATTTTCTCTGGGCAACCTATTTCTGTGTTCAACCACCCTCATGTTAAATTTTTTTTTTTTTCTTATATTGGAGCAGAATTCTCACGTTCCAACTTGTGCTTGTTGTCTCTTGTCCTCCCACTGGGCACCTCAGATGAGTCAGTCTGTCTTCTTTATACCCTTCCATTAGGTAGGTATGCACAGCAGAGATCTCTCCCCTCAGCCCTCTCAAGGCTGAACAAACCCAGTTCTCCCTGCCTCTCCTAATATGTAATTTGCTACAGCCCCTTGACCATCTTGGTATACTGGACTCGCTCCCACATGTCAACATCTTCCTTGATTAGTGGGTTATTGGAAAAAAGCTGTTTCCAAAACTGGAAGCGATACTCCAGCTGTAGCATCACAGGTGCTGAATAATGGGGAATAATCACCATGCTTGACTTGCTGGCTACTCTTGCTTATACAGCCCAATATGCTGTTGGCCACCTTTGCCACACCACCACCACTGTCTACTAGGTACCCCTCAGACTTTTTCCACAGAGCCACTTTCTAGCCCATCAGCCTGTTGCAGGGCTTATGGCATCCCAGGTGCTGGGCTATGCACTTGCCTTTGGTGAACTTCACAGAGCCCCCATCAGCCCAGGAATCAGTCAAGCACGGCAGCTCCTCAGAACAGATTTGATTCATGCCAAATAGTACGCTTAAAGACAACATGATCTGTGAGAAAGTGCATATCAAATTATTCCTAAAAGGCAGAATGGGTAACACCACACCAGACTCAGCTCCCTCTACCCTCTAAGCTTCCAGCACTGACCCAGCAGGATTTGCACCTTCAAGCACCCCTACGCTCCTTCACACGCCCGCTGAGAGCGTGCCCCACGCACCCTCCGCTTCCTGCTGCGCAAGCACTGGCAGGGCGTAGCAGAGCCCTTCGCTATTTCAGACACTTGGACCTGCTAGTGGCACGTCCCAGCCCGCGCACGTCACACAGCGTACCACTGGCATATGACGGAGAGAAGACAGCAGCGCACTATCTCAGAGCGGCAGAGTTAAGGTAGTCCAGAACACAGACTGATGCAGAAATAACCATGTATTTTTGTGGTAAACTGGAAAACGGGCAATGCTACAGAAGGCAGAAAGCACCTGAGAAGCCTTCATTCAGCTGCGTAACATACCCAGGAGGGCCTACTCCGGTCCCAGTGTGGCTCCACTCTGCCCCACGCTTTCAGCTCACCTCCCCCCTCCCGCTTTGCCCACACTTGAGCAATGCCCTTGCCTCCTTTGGGACTTCTGCCAGGTTCGGTTTTCAACTTTCAGATGTGAAGACCTTGCAACTGGTAGGAAGCTGTGATCAGCTGAAGGAATGGGGGGAAGGAAGGTAGAACTATACATTTTCCTCAAACATCTCCATAGTGGGACTGTGCCCTCATGTTTTATTTTTCTGTGTGTGCCCCCTCCCTCACATCTTCTATTTAAAATGGGAATTCTTCACTGGACAATTCCAGTGCAGCAACTTGCAGCAGTAACCACCATACCTCCAGTTGCTGTCATTACCTGATAAACACAAAGTCTCCTCCAGGTATTAAACTACTAGCCTTGGGAGCATCCTGAAGTAACTCCTTCCCCAAACATGTTTATCTTCATGGTTGCTCTCTCTGTTTTACACATTATAACAATGCTTTATGCATTGTAACAATAACGTTTTACGCATTATAATAATGACTCCTGCAGTTTTACTTCCCCCTCGCCCCTCTTTTGGCCCTTCCAGCCAGTCTTCACTTTCTGCTAATAGGTGAGAACAATCAATGCTCCCAGCTCTGTGGAAAAGGCAGTTCTCGCCACACTATACTCCAAAGCCATCTAGAAATCACTAGTAGATGTTCAAATTAAATAACTCCTAACGCAGAGGACCCACAGAACCAGAACCTACTCCGTGCTGTGCTTGCCCTCCACCTCCCTACTGCCAGATGCTGACCCATACTAAGCATTCACTATGGATGCCACGATGCTGACCAGAAAGGTTACTGGCTTACAGACACTTATCAAACACACTGCAAAAGAGCAGCGGGCTAAGTCTATATGTTTTAAATTTTAAGACTCCCGCAATTCAATAACATTCAGAAGCCAATTATATCTACTGCAGAAGACAGGCATCAGGAAAGTGATGAATGATTATTTAGGGAACGTGTTCTTTTGGGAAAGCTCAAGTCTATTATTTCTTTTGCTTAAGGAAAGGTTAACTCAGAAAAATAGAGTCAATATCCTATCTTGGACTCCAATTGTTCTAATTTTTATAGTCTGAAGTAGCAGTCTTTAATCACTTGGACACATATGAACTCCTTGTAAAAATGATTTGTGGCTTTATATTGCTTGTTATACCTGCTAGATTTTATTAGAGTAATGCAAGCATTGCATTCACTTTAAAAATACACAGTTGAGATTATTTTTTGGTAGAGCTCTTTTTAACTGTGAAGTCTCTGATTCATAGTTACTGCATACGGTTTTTACTATTGAAGCCAAGGGACCAATCATAGCACTACATATATATATATATAAAATATATAATATATATTTACACATCACAAAAATGGATAAAGAATTTTAAAATATGAAACAAAGAGTCTTCATAAGAGCCATTAGCAGAAAAAATAAGCAAACTTTTTCAAGGAAGTTGAGTAAATTCAGTGAGACAGTATCCCATTTTTCTTTTATAACTGTCTGTCTCCCAAGACAGAGAATCAGCAAGTACAACTCTTCATGTTAGTATACTCTCATTTCCCTCTCAGCTGAGAAACTTTGCCCTGATTGCTACATTAAAAGCTGGCTTCAGTGCTGTTTAAGGATGTCTCAAATAAATCAAAGTGTTCCAAAAACGACCCAAAACGTGACAGGTAATACCGCAGAGCTCTAACATGAAGCATCTCTTCACATGGGATGGCAGGAAGGCCAGCTCATGAGGCCACTGAGAGGCAACGGCGCTCACTAGCCAGGCTCCTTTAGGAGCAGAAACCCTCTAGCAGGTACACCAATGTAGGCACGAAGCAGCAGGTCTGCTTCTCTCTCACTCAAGCTGTGCACCAGACCCTGGAGGAAGGAGGCAGCCGCAGCCAGTGCACTACCAACGCAAGACACCGAGGTGCCACAGCCTGTGTGTACTGGGGACAGAGGAGGAAGAGAAAAAGAAAAACCTTCTTGGAGCCGAGGCTTGCAGCCTCATAAGGCTTGCATCAAGGCACAAGGCAATGAGGGGACTAAGGCACTAATTCTCAAGGTGAAGTGCTATGAATTGCCTGCAAGTTTGGAGCTAAAACCTACACACGAACTAGTTTCAAGAAAGTCGCCATTGCAGCGTTTATAAATGCCAGTGTAGGTTACAACCTTCTATATATGTGCTTTTTGGAAACTCAGGGCAAGTTTGTCAGAGCCAACAGAATTGCAATCACATCAGGAGATCAATTTTGCTTCACTGTACTGCATTAACATTTGTCAAAAAAAAAAAAAAAAGGGCAAAGTTTTCACTAGATTTATTTCTGCCAAAATGCACACTGTATGGGCCAACACAGTTAAACCACTGTGAAAGAGGATTGCATTAAAAAAAAAAAAACCAACAAATTTTCAAAAGTTCACACCAGCCAAACAATGTCTTTGATAAGAAGGGAAAGAACCATTATAGGGCTAATCAACTAACCCACCTCTCCATCTTGGAAAGGCTCTACAAACAGCTTCACAGCCTCTTCAGGGAGCCAAGTGATATCTTCAGGACAAAAATGATATCCTGGAAGATCTGAAGGGTCCTGCAACACTAAGTGGGCTGGTTTTTAGAGTGCAGGAATTCATGGCTTGTCCAATGTTCAATCTATCAGACAATATTGTTGCTTTTTAAGAGAACTTTTTATGAATTGCCCTTGGTATGATGTGGGGTTTTTGTTCCTGCTTTTGTTTTTAAGTCTTAATGCAAATAGCTCCCTGGGTATTTGTACAGGACCAGAGCAGTCACTGCAGAAATCTATTGCTGTTGCTTCAGCAAAAGCTAAGGCCCTGAGGTAGCTCAACTTTCTTAATATTTTTCTTTTTACCATAGAGAATCAAAAAATCCTCATCTTTGTAGTGTAATGCTGTTACATAAACAAAATTCTCTGCAATTATGCACTGAATTAATACAAAAAAGGTTATCACCTATCTGGTCAGTGAAGAAAACACAGAATGCCTCTAATTTTCAATTAGGAATAGATTAAATACCCATTGACTGACTGAAATTAGCTTATCCCCAGAACACTCTAAATTGCTGTGCCTGTAGATGCTGCTGGCCACCGGGTACCTGAGGCAACCGACTGGGTATCCAAGCACAGCACTGATACACACGTGAGAAGTTACCAAAGAAGTTACCAGAAGTAGTTTTAGCCATTACAAAGTTTGGTTTAATCTAAAATTTTTGTTTACTATTCTGTGAAAAGTGACTCCACCTTCCCCTCCTAGCTCTGCTTGATGGCATGTGTTACAGCCCTCCTACAAATACCCAGCAGGTCCCAAACCTCCTGCCTCAGCGCACTGCCCAGAAAGCCTGCCTACCTGCAAAACCGTGGGGAAGGAAGGAAGGGAGACCCATCTGCCCTGCCTCCCCCAGGATAAGGTGGCTCATTTTTCCCTTTAACAACTAGTACACGAAGTAAAAATAAAGTAACCCCCCCCTTGGAGGAGATCCCACAGCCCGTCACAGCCAGAAGGCAGTTCCCTGAACGGCAGCGCTAGCTGCAAACTCCTGCTGGAGCAGCAAAGGATTTACACGGAGGAGCAAGGTTCGCACCAAGTCGAACCATAACCGTGGCGTATTGGCACATGCAGGCAGACCTCAACGAGCACAGACAAACCCATGCACTGACTGTCTGGTGTAACTCTACAGGCTCTTTCTTCAAAAATTATCCATGAAAGACTTGAGTGTTTGGAATAGGAAAGAATTCCCAGACTTCAGAGTTCCTCCTCCTCATCTTAAATGCTTAATCAGATATTTTAGGCATTTTTTTTTTCTTTTTATATCGGATTAGCTACCTTCTGATACTCTCTCCTGAATTTAAATGGACACACTGCATTGGACAGAAATCAACTATACTTAGTAGTCCTCCCTTTGCTCTAATCAGTTTGACAGGATCTCCCTGATATTAAAATTCTAATGTACATAATTCTCCTGCATTTAAAGGGTTATTAAACACGTTAATAAATCCTCTTAAGTTCATTTATTTTTTGGAAGATGATAACCTTGGAATAGACTTCTATGAAACTAGAAAAACTGCCAAGAGAAATACTGCCAAGATAACCGTGTAACTAGGTTAAACCTGGATTATCATTACTGTTATTTACATTAAGGACTATCACTATAGCATGTTTTAAAAATTTATTTGATATCTAACAGTAAGCTATGCTTAATTCTCAGTTTGCTCAATATGACAGAGTTTTAAGAACATTCATATTAAACTCAAGACACAACATTTTACATTTAAACAAGCCTGCAGATGAATACTTTTCTCCCTATAGAATCAAAGCTGCACATTTTACTGTGACACTCTCTTGATTTGGTCAATGATCAACTGAGAAATAATAGCACAGCACTGGATAAGGCTAGCAGCTCCTAAGGTAAGACTGGTCTTCCTGGGTAGAAAAGAGATTTTCTTGTTGCCTTGATTTGGCCAACTACATCCTAAACATACAAAAGCGTTCCAACTTGCTCATGCCTTCATTCATGAAAGGCTCTGTTTTAGGGGTTCAGGTTAATGGAGAGCAGAAATGAAAACAACCTACTGTCTTGAAAGGCATGAGTCTGTGTCGCTAAATGAATTAACTGATGAGCTCTCACACTCACAGTAGTCTTCAGCAATCTTGTTTCACACCTATAAAAATTGCGGACTAGCTGGTGTCCCCCAACTCTAGCAGTGCAAGAAAGAGAAAAAGCTATTAAAAGGTTGTTATAAAAACCTCACATAGTTACACATGGGGCCAGGAAACTCTATATTGGTTTTGCACCAGCAGTATCAGCCAGTTTCCCCTGTAGGGTACACAACGTGGAACTGCGCCATTGCATCCCAGCTCTAGGATGCTCCTTAATCAGTCTTAGGTGGTGTAACAACTGAAGCAAACCAGACGAGCCCGAAGACCACTCTGCTCCGTGGCAGAGCTGACCTACCTTGTGCAGTGTCACACATATAGGTAGGACAAGGAAGAACAAGTTCTGTCTTCATTGTGTCATGCCACTGCACTGCAGCGTGTTTGGTGATAGCAAGCCTTCTTATACTCAAGGGATTGCTGACCCTTTGATGAGCCCACAAGGCGTGCACATGCAAACAAACACACACACACAGAGAACAAGCATGTCTTTTGGGTTTTTTTTTTTTTTGTTTTATTCACAATGCTATTTAGCTGCAGTAATTTTGAGACAAGCAATCCCATCATTTCACCCTGTGTGCTCTCCAAGAATAAGGCTTTCTGGACAGGGATTTGAGCAGCTGCTGCTTAGCAGAGAATAAAATTCAGACTGCTGCAGGGGGAGGGGAGAAGGGGCAACAAACAACATTTGTTTAAAATCTGGCAGGAGCATCCTAATTAGATGAACTATTGGATGGATCATCAGGACTGCTCCCCAAAGTGCCATAGGACAGGAGAGGACGTGTTGATTTAAGACTGCAAAAACGATCCCGAAGAGCACCATCACTGAATGCAGAACACTAAAGGCTCGTTTGTCTCAAAAATCACACTTTCCACACAGCGCCGTTGCTCACTTGCCGTGTATATAAAGGTTGTAACAGTTAATCATTTAGACAGGGATAAATATTTATTCAGGGACTACCTTAACGTTGAATGTTATTTCCTCCATGACGTAAACTCGTTCCGGAAATGCTTTAGCCACCTCCTCCACACTGTTAAAATACTGCACTGGCTCCTTAATATCTCGGTCTTGTTCCAGCAGCTTGAACTGCCCTGAAAACAGATGATAAACAGAAGAGTTGTAAGATACTTATATTGGACAACTGTCACTGTGGCAACTGCTGGCTCAACTTCTTCACTATTTTGTTCAGTCAATTTTTCCGGTTATTAGCAGCCAAACAAGAAGATGAAAGATTGCAGAGAATCTCCTGAACCTGCCGTGAAAGACAACCAGTTTCACCAGGTTGGAACGAAAAGAACGTGTGGGAGCTGAAGTTAAATTAAAAAAAATCCTTTTATCACATGCTCTCTAGAAATAGTAAATAACTACGGAGGCATTTGTGTTTGTGTACTTAATTTGGTGTAACAGCATCTGTACAGATAGCATTTTTTGGCCCTTAATATTAAAAGCTTTACAGAAAGAAAACAAGCATCGCTATAAAATCCCAAAACAATAAACATAGGGCTTTTGTTTTTAGCATCATCAAACAGCTATTAAAAAATGCTAGGCTAAAACCCTTTTCCCCCTAGGCTTCCCTAAGAGTGGAATAGCATCTAACTTTCCTTAATCATAAACTAAGCCCTTTGAGAACTTTAACTAACATAAGAAATTAAACCATACACATTTAAAACCCTTTTGAAGGTGGTCGCCTTCAGAAGAGCATTAGAAAGAAGTGTTTCTTGCTGACTTTACCTCCCCCCAGCATGAAAACCTTGGCTATTTTCTAAGTCTTGTAAATGGCAAGAACTAACACGGAGGCAGCCACCCCGGGCAGACCTGCCAGGCACATCAATCACCTCTGTGCACTACAAACACAAAGTTTAAAAGCTTTCTTTTATAAATACAGCAATAATGAAAGCTTAGACAGACACATTTGCTGCTTGTATGACTTAAGCTTAAAATCAGTGGAGCAATCTTCCCAAATTTAGAAACATTAACTACTACTAAGCTGACGGCTGATCTCAGCAAGAGAATAGCACAGCAAGACTCGATGTAAGAAACAACTCAAGAAAACGAGTAAAAGACTGAGTAAAATCAATGGTTAGTGCATCTCCTGTAAATCATATTTTAAAATTAGCAATGCACTGGATTATTGTTCCCAAACAGTGCTCAACTTCATTAAAATCCAATACATCAGGATGTCAGCCACCTACAGAAATATTTTCTCACTCCTTCAGCATTTTTGTGCGCGACACCCTGCTGCCCCTATACATCCCATCAGACTTGAGACTTTTGTGACGTGTTCGGAGAATTCACCCACGCTGAACTATTTCAGGCCACCTAGCAGCAGCAGAGGAAACGAACGCAAGCTCAGCAAGTCCTGACGCCCCATGAGAAAGACCCGTCCCACCACCCTGCCAGCTGCGTGCACACGTGTGTACACACACACGCACACCAAGAGAGGTGCAAGACCAAGGGGCTCAGCCCCTCCACCCAACCCCAGCACCCCGTTGACAGGGGCACACTCTTTTAATCAGTATGCTCAAGTACTGTGGTTGTAAGCCTAAATATCAGCTTACAAGACAGAAGACTTCCTTCTATTGCCTTCCATAGTTTTGTCTTTCTAAAGCGGCCACTGTAACTTTGAAGTGTTATCAGCAGGGTAACTAAAGATGCTGGTACTTCCCCCACCACGAGGCTGTATTTTGCAACTGTTTAACAAACTTCATCATTTCAAAAATCAGTTGCCTTGGAGTTTTCCTAACTTTGTATCTGCTTCAGGACACACTGTTATTTGAAGTTCAGCAAAGACAATTCAAGTGCTTCAAAGACCAACACTGGGGTAGAAGCAGCAGGACCTTCGGTCTGACCTGCTGAAGCCATTCCTGGAGTGTATTACAGCAATGTAGTTGACTACAGGAATGGCTTCTCCAGGTCAGACCAAAGGTCTGACTCGTGCAGGATTCTGCCTTAGACAGGAGTCAATGACAGCTGTGTAAGGAGAACTTTAAGCACAATTAGCAATACCCCTCAGAGTCTCCTCCACACCTCTAGGAGGAACCCATGGCTCAAGGATGCCCAGAGCAGGAAAGAGATATCTTTGGGCTTAGTAGCTCCAGAGGTTTCTTCCCTGAGATTTACTTAATTGCTTACTGAAGGCATCTAAAACCTTCATTGTAGACATACCCTCTATCTTGAAAACCTCTTCTTCCACAGGTTCTACACTGCCTCCAAGATTAAAAGTAGAAATTTTAGGAGTGACAAAGCTACATCCGGCAGACGCTACGGGTAGCCGTAGGAAAACTGACAGTGGACAAGCATTTGGAAAAAAAACTTCACGTGCTCAACAGAAGTGTGCCAGTGTCCTGAAGCTGAATTCCTCAACCTGTCTGCTCCGAGTCCCTTTTGGTGCAAAGCCATAGAGGGCCAGGCAGCCGGCACCTCTGGGCTCAGGGAATCTGGACAACAAACAGGGAGGTGCTTAGTTAGCCGAAGCTGGAAAGTGCGTTGTGACTGAAGCCCAAGGCGCAGACAGGGAGAGATGAAGAGAGGAAAACTGTGCTTTTTAATCCCCAGTCCGCCATATAAATCATTTAAGTCCCGGTTTCAGGATTTCCCTGTCAGCCACATCCTAACCTAAAGGAAGATGCGTTCCCCAGCTCCACAGGTCTTTCCCCCTGCAGGCACCCCACTTTCCTGCAAAGCCAATTCAGGTGTGCGGGGGAACTGAGTGAAGTCAAACCTCCTCTTGCGTGGAGCCAGGACGTGCCAGGACATCACGCAGCAGCAGGGGCTATGAGTTGCACCAGGGAGCGCCTGATAGCACAGAAAAACTACTACTCTAGAGCGCAGAGCCAATGACAATATTTTACAGAGAGTCACTAAGGGTCAGATGTTCTTTAATTTTACAGAAGTCATCACACAGTGCTCCTCTCCACGGGCTGAACTGAGGCTGTTGCTCTCTCCTGCTTACTTCTAAATTGCTCCTCAGGGAGCATTGCTGTCCTCTTCGACTACCGACACAGCCACCTGGATGCCACCCTAACTGATTGCCCAATTTGGGATCCAAGGGTCTGATTTGCAGGATTCCCAGCTGTGGTTACTATTCGAGGCAAGCTGTGATTATAATTTATAATGGCATTTCATACTTCAAGTTCCCTGAAGAAAAAAAAAAACAAAAAAAAAAAACAAAACCATAGCAAGTTTGAGTCACCTCAGACACATCTGAATCCAAAATCCAGTGGGGTTACTTCTGATTTAACACTCCCCCCTTACGTACAGAACAGAGTTGAATACGATTCTGCATGGAAGCTACATAGCTTTTTGAAACTGTGAGATACTGCAGTGACAAAATTTTGCTAGTTCAGAAAGATATTAAGAACTCTCACTTCAGAGCGGGAATTGAGTTGGGCACAGTAACAAGGCATGAATTCACATGAACAAGGACGGAAAACATATTGAATAATAATACATTATATGAACAATATTCATCCAGCACTTTGAATGAGACAGCGGTCTTTAATTCTAGGTTCTCTAGTTACTCTGTTTGGAAGCATAATAATATTATCTTACTATGACTGTCATGTATTTAACAATAGATAGTCTGGTGGCAAGAAAGGGCCGGTTACCCATTGCAATCCAAACTTCCACAAAAAAGTCCCAAATTCCTCAGCACGGAACAAATGCTTTGGGCTCTGTGCAACTGAGAGCAGGGTCTGCTAGCTATTGTGGACTTAAACATGTTTCTGAAAAAAAGAAAAATCAGCTGGAGCTTTGATTGGGTACAAAGAGATGCTCAGAACCGTCTACATCACTATCTGTGCCATCCTCCCCTTCCTTCAGCTGAGCTGTGCAAACACAAAGCCATCTGTGCCTCCACCACTAATAAGCAGCAGTTCACTAGGAGGTTGACTACAGAGGAGTACACACAGATCCCAAAGCATATAATAGAAGGGCAGCATTAATCTCCTCCTGTTAAGGAATCAGGAAGTATGCTGTGCATGGAAGCTGTCAGGGCTGGATGTTAAAACGCCTCTTCTTTGGAAAAGATGGTTTATAACTTGAGATTTTCTATAGACAGTTTTTTGAAATTTATTTCCTCATTGAAAAAGGCAGACTTTTTTATTGGAAGGAGAGAAAGAAGGCCTGAAGAGGGGCCTGCAATACATATTTGAGCCAGATGTCAAGTAACTAACTAATGGGCAGGAAGGAGACAATTTCTTATTACATTTCTCCCTGGTCTCTACTCAAGCTGCCATAAAAAAGACTGCATGGCTGAAATACAAGTTAAATGGACATAAGTCTAGCTTGACTGCAAGTTAAACTAGAATTTTATTACATTTCACAAGTGGCAAGATTTCATCGGGAGACTTTACAAAACTGACAGCAAGCTTAAACAAATTACAATGCTATTTAATGTGTGTTAATTAGGAATTTAACAAAAAATTTAAAGAAAATCTAAAGCTAAACCTACACTTTAATAGAAGCACCCCCACCTCTCTCTCACTAGCACAAAAAAGAATAATGAAATGTTTCTCTAGTAAATCAGTGCAGGTTCAGAAAGATCAAAGATTTGTAATACCTACATGGTCCACTGAGCAGGTGTGGTTACTCCTTCGCAGCCAAATGCAAGGGAGTAATGAACGACTACTGCAAGCTTTATATCTCTTTATCTTTCAGTCTGGCCCCTGGCAGGCACAGTATTGGAACAGTTTCATTCTAGTATATATTATCTCTGCAGATTATGAATTCTTATTTCCCTGTGAAGGTACTTACAGCAAAGACAGTAAATCCACTACTGCTGGAAATGAGTCCGGAAAGATAAAAAGGCAGGGAAAGACCTAAGCCCCTAAAGGGCTTATCCTTCAGTTTATGGAGGCATTTATTAAAACCCAGTAGGAGCAGGAAGATCAGTCCATCTTCCTTCTTGCCAGAAGTTGGCCCTGCAACATCTGTGAGCAGGGGCATTAACCTTTCTGTCCTAGCCTTCAGGTTGCTTCTGCTGCTTCCACTGCTTCAGCTCTTGCAGGCTTACATACATTCACAACTCCAACCCACCTCATACAGGTTATTTCTGTAATATAAGATCCCCTGGCTTTCACAGCAACTTACTGCTCACCTCCAAATAGTCCAGCCATTTCCAAGAGTTCAGAATGTTTCCAAGACAGAAATCACTCATTTTGTACTGTGTCTGTACTGTGCCTAGACCAAGGAAGTCCTCATCTGTGGCAAGGGTTCACAGACTGAACAAACAGTCAAGTTTTCACGGATATAAACAGATGAGAGCATGTATATGCTCATATACCAAGAAGAAAATCTGAAAAAAGAAATACTGTTTAAAAAAAAAAAAAAAGAAAAAAAAAAAGGAAAAGAAGCCGGAACATGGAAGGTCACTGAAACATCTGCTCAATTGCGTTAGCTGTTAGATGTTCCTCCAAGGAGGCAGGAGTTGTATTGTCTTTCAGCAGCTTTGATTATTTAGCAAGTCTCACATCTCTCTATGTGAGACTGTATGCAAAGCCCAGCGCTTCTCAAGAATGTGCAGACAGCACAGCAGGGTAGCAAAAGTACTGCAGAGGTTTATGTTTCGTATTATTTGTTGACTGCTGACTGCATTTCAGCATTTCAAAGAATAGCAGAGCTGGCTCAAAAAGAAAAGGCTCTCCACCTGCCAGAATACCACCATTTTGGAAAAAGACTATCTTCATCTACTTTTTTCCAGCATTCCCATGCATCAAGCTGATAAGAAATAACTTTGTCTTCCTCCCCAAGAAGATGATCCTTGATATAACTGAGCAGAGTTGAAGAGCATAAACCTAAAGCATAAGACATAACAAAGAAGGGCACAGAGAGGTGGCTTGCTAGATATCAGGGAGAATGCAGTTACATGCATTGGAAAGTACACTTCAGCATGCCTGGTTCTTAGATGGACCTGTATAGTTTTCAGCTGACAGCGTACACAACTGCCCTCAACGCCTGATGCAGAATTAAATTTGTCTCAGTGGGGGCTGATGGAAGGAAATCTCAATTTATGTCCTCACTTGTCACCCTATCAACTAGATCATACGGTAGAGCTATTTTGTCCCTACCTAATCCTTAGAAAAGGCAGTCAGTCAGGAGTGAGCATAGCAAACCAGACTGTAAAATAATAGATTAAGACATAATCCTAACACTTCTCCCACTCCAGCCTACATGTAATATTTTTTTAAATCAGTTTTTTGTTTAATTTGACATTTGCCAAAATGTCTCTGCATAGAACCTACATGTGGCATTTTGTTGTTGCAAGAAGTGTTGTCACGGCAGTAGCTGTAGGTGTCTAGACCTGAAAAAAGTGAGAACAAAAAAGAATCCATCGCAACCTCTGATACAGCTATTATGTGACTAACTGGAACCAAGGTGTTAAGTTAACATTGCAGCTCTTTCAGGGACCTATTACTAAGTAAATGTGAAAAGGTTTGGCAGACATGCAGAAGTAACGATGAGTGGGAAATCAATGCCTTGCTTCGCTTTTGTCATCTTCCAGCTTGTTGAAACTTAGCGTTTGTCCACAGCTCTCCAGAGGCGAGAAGAGTGCCTGCGTGCTCAGGTCCTCTGGAGCAGCAGAGCTGCCGGGTCCCCGCTGCAGAGGGGACAGTGCCAGGGGAAATCACTCATCGTAGAGAGAAACTGCAAGTATAAACGGAATTACAGAATGCTGTTTTCAACAACAGCAGCAGTCAGTAGTCCACAAACAAACTAGTGGACAGGCTCACAGCCCTAGTGCCCACGGAGAGGGCAGGAAAGCGAAATCACCTGCTCCGTCAACTCTGGGTTCCCCATTGAAGGAGCTACTGACTTCACCTCAGGTTGGGACCTGGCAGCAAACTAACATGGATGCAATGCTGCGGTAAATTCATCCCCTCAAAGAAAGAGCAAAACAACTCAAAGGTACAGGTTCATCCTTATCTGCTACGCTGATAGCTTCTGTGAGCTACGCCAAGATTTTAAAAAAAAAAAAAAAAAGAAAAAAGTGTGGAGGACAGAGAGGGAAGTTGTTCTGAGTTATTTATAAGAATTTCTTTGTTTATTTTCATATTGTAGCCTGCTGAAAGCATACAGGAAACTATAAAAGGGTGGAGAATACAGCAGGAAAATACACAACAAGAGTCTTCAGTACACAGCTTCCAAAGGATAATGAGTGGGCCACAAACTAGAAAAGCTACAATTGATTCTTACATTATAATCACCATGAAATAGCTATTACACAGACTGTGAAATACTGCTGCTGTTTTTTAAGAGCTGCCTGTCAGTACTTCTTCTTGAGGTGAGGGAGACAGGGGAAGAAGAGGACCTCCCGTGTCCCCATCTGTACCCAATCTTCTGGAAATTTTGGGAATGTGTTAAAAAGCAGATGAAACATGAACTAGAGACATGTGTAAGTAAACGTAATACAATTAGAATTCATCGAGTGTACTGGAGCTAAGCTTATGGCACTGCAAAGCAGAGGGCAAGGCACAATGGCACATTCAGTCAGTAGAGATTGTGCAACATTTCATGGGGAAGGAGCCCTTCAGAATGAATAGTTCTGCTTCTCGGAAGTATTATGAAGATTTGAAGCCTTAAATGCCTTTACTCCTCTCTGTGTTATGTCTGCGGTACCGATACCCATTCAACCAAGAGGGAATGAGTCAGGCATCACAACTTGGTGAGACATGTCGACGCAGAGCATCAGCACGCTGACGCATCACCTATGCGTATGCATACACCGTTGGAGAGATCAAGGAAGGGAACCAAACCAAGTTTCCCACACAGCAATGCAATGCTTGCTAATCAAAACCTCTAATCCTACGCTGGCAAAGCAAAGGGGATGGTACAGCCTAGCATTCTCTTTTCTCTTATCTTACTTTTATGACTCTTAAGTAGCATAACAAAAAAAATTTCGATTCTGTTGGCAGCATAACAAAGAAAAATCAGTTCAAATGGTGACTGATGATAGCTTAAAGCAGATTTAACTCACAGATACTGCATGAAAGGGAATTTTAGGTTACAGATGATGTAAAAAGACAGACAGGGAAAACAAGCCTAACCTCTAACCTTTGTTTCATAAGTTATTATCATCACAAATACAAGATTACCACAATGAAATGTTCCATTTTATGGGGTCACATGTTTGAGTGTCTGGACTGTAAGTTAACTAGATTTAACTTACTCACTGGGTTATCAACGATCTAACTTGTAATTAACATCGTTCTATTCCTTTCCCATGTGCTGCCAACAGACACCAAGAATATTCCATAGTTCACGTGCTCAAGTGACCATGCAGAGGACTCTGATGACTACCGCACTGTCTGACTTTCCTAATTACTATTAGCAAAAGCTGTTGCTAGTTTCCTGTTGAACAGTAAGAGTATAAAGACATGCACATGAAGATGGCATGCTCTCCTGGTGAGTATCAGAGCCTACCCAGACTGCAGCACAAAAAGGCATCAAGAGAAAGAGAGAAAAGTTACAGAAAGCCCAACTAAACCAACCCAGAGCTTGCATGAGACAATGTTGAGATGACTACATTTAACAGCAGCTGCCCAGTGACAAAAGCTTTTCTTACGTGACTACTAGCACTGTTCCCTTGGTAGCGGAGTGGATACCCGCTTAGACCTCAGTTATGAAAATGGTAGGAGTCACTGAAAGCTTATGGCTCTGACCTACTATAGCGGCATCCAGGATCCTTATGAGAATGTCTGCTGGAACTGCCTGCCACCAGAGAGGAAGATTTGATAAGAAGGTAAAGCCAACTTATTCCTCACTTAACAGAAGCCTCTAGCAAGAACTGCTGTCCTCTATATGAACAGCTGGAAAAGAAAATGAGGTAGAACCAAAGGTGAAAAAGTACATGGTTACAGTTCTTCTACAGTGTACATTGAATCACTTGTCTTACTAAGCAAAGACATTGCTTTCATTTATACACTAACACTGATTCGGGGCTAAAAATCAATCCTAAGGAGTGGAGAGCCAGCTTAAATATGTCAACGCAAACTGAACATCAAACCTTGCACTGGATGGCCCACAAGCCCCTTAACAGCATCTTACATTGTTCTGCCCAAGTAGATTTTCCTATTTTAGTGAAAGACATCACATACATTTAAAATTAAGAAGCAGCACAGACTTAATCTGCCTTAATCTATTCTTAACTAGGTGATCTCCTCCCAAATCATCAGTGTACACTCGTCCCAAGACACACATACATTAAAGGAACAGGGTTCTCCACAATAGATTAACATTTAATTAAAGCACAGAAGAAAGTTGAGATGAGAGTAACAGAACAAACTCTGGTTAACATTTGAAATTAATATTACTAGTTTCAAGCAGGTTCAAACAGACCATATTAGAATACCTGTTAAAGGTTAGCCAAGCCTGCTGGGATTTTATAGCACAGCTGCATCAAAAAATTCTGCCTTTACACCATGGATTCCCTCACCTCATTAACACAGATTTCAGTAGAAATTCTGGCGTGTAAGATGTCCTCTTTAACGCAGAAAGAGCAAAATCCCATTTTTTATCAAAATAAAGTTTGTGATCATTAGTTTGAAGAAAACACAGTAACACAAGTTTGTTCCGTTTGGGCTGATGCCCCCACCAGCAACGGTGCAGCTGTAGTTCATCCTCTGCGTGACTGCAAGTACTGAATGAGTACAGAAACCCAACTCCACCCTTCCCCTGCTTCAGCAGATGCCTCCTCACAGGAAGAAACCTTTCTTCCCTTTTGCCCTCCCCATTTTGGTTGCTAAATAGTGAACTTTAGTTTTTTCTGCAACTGAAGTGTCGATGAAAGAAACTGGAGTATTTTTGAAGGGCAGCAATATTTCAGGTCCTGAGTTCAGTGCAGCTCTAGTTGAACAGATTCTTCTAATTCTAGTGTCTAAATTTGTTCAAAAAGGTGAAGAGGATTTTTGCACTAATAAAAAGTATTTTAAACATAGACTGTACTTACAGAGCTTAGTTCAATCTATCTCCTCATTACTTGTGGACACAAGTAAATGATGATTTTTATTTGAGGTTAAGATAAAAACCAGACAGTATTCAAGAAAGAAATCCTGTCCACCAGTGGCAACAGAGAAATCTTACAGTCACACATGGAAGAGGCTCATTCTTAGAGGAATAGCTGAGTTTGGAAAGAGCGCTAGTCATTTTAGGGGCCTAAAATTTGATTGCATTGAAGAAAGCAAATTTTTGCTATTTAGAAACTACCAGGTTCTAACTTCTGTATCAGGCCTACTCTGAATCACACCCCTTCACTTTGTTGATTAAAAAACTGGAGAGTGTTGCAATTATAGGGAGGAATTTAAGATGTGCAGAAGCATATTTTTGGTCATAACATGGGTTGCAGAGATTCTAACCACAAGTGACTTGTGGATTTACACCAGACAACTTTTTGGATTTGGTAGCCATCTCTTAAAAAATAAATTTGACAGCACGAAAGTGGCTTTTCCAAACAACTTCCATACACATTCTTCTATTTCTTGGCAAGTGGAAGCTTTTGCTGAAATAACAGCAGCAACTGCTGAGCTTAATCGTTAACTTTGCCTTACTGAGTAACAGCTTTATTTATTTTGCAAAAGCTTCAAAGTCCACACTCAGCAAAACTCAAGCTCTTGGTGTTTCTGCCATAGTGCAAAGACACTTTCTTCAATCGCAAACCCACCACACTTTATGCTTTCTGCTCTTTTGCTGACAGATCTTTTTCCTCCTGCTACTCCCACGTGAGTATCCCCACTTCTATGTCCTGACTTCAGCGCCATTCATTACTTTCTTGCTCGCTGAGCAGCCTTTTGTGCCTTTCAGGTTCTGACCCTGTCCCATGCTCAATGGGCCCCGGCACGAGTGTAGGACGGTGTGTAGTGAAATATTCCACCCGAGAAGGACAGTCATGTCGACAGTACTGCCTCTGGCAGGCACTTGCGCTGCAATAAACAAAGCTAAAGAAAAAGTGCATTCACGGAGCAGAAATCTTGAAAATGTACATAGATCAATTCCGTATAAAAACTGCTTTTGTTCCCTGTTCAGGAACAGGTTTTTTAATTAACTGAATGGGAGGAGTTGTAAAAAGCAGGAACAATAACTGAGTCAGCAGCTCAGTCAGTTCTTAGTGGCTTACAGGGCTTTACATGAGACAGAATAAACGTATTTCATTCAGAGTCAGACATTTTTATCAATGTGTAGAGACTTCAGAGCTTGCGCTTGGTAGCCTGAAAGACCGTCTGTGCATTATAGAGTGGCTTATTGTTTCAAACCTCGTATCTCATTTACTTGCTGAATATACATGTGGTTTACAATCTCTAGCAGATTCTCTGTAACTTTTTCCTCCTCTTCTCTCTCTCTCTCAACTTAAATCTACTGAAGTATTGCACCCAAATTACTGGAGAACCTGTTGCTCAAATAGTTCCCAACATTTGGGTACCAGCAATGGAAAGGAGGGGTTGTTGTTCTTCTATGTGCTTAGAAAGACAATTTTCTTAGAAAGGTACTATCACTTTGTATGGTCAACACCCAATGCAGACTGTAGCTTAGCTTACGTATTTACAAAGTGTTTAAATTACAAAGGAATTAAATTTATTATAGCTCTGATCGCCAGCAATCACGAGCAAGTTCTGAAAAACAAGTTCACTTTACTTCTGGAAGAAATTAGACAACGTATTTAAAACTGAAATGAAGCCAATTTCCAAAGAAACTCCTTAATTGCACAATAGATCTCATGTATTCAGCTAAAGTCTCCTGTCAAGGAGAGTATTCAGTGTTAAGTACATTTATGCTACAGCTAAAACTATATTAAAGAGAATTTAAAACAAGTGTAGAGACAAAATAAAACACGATCTGAAAATCACCTTAATGAAATACATGTAGTAGCTTATGTTCCAAAAATTGTCATCCGTAACGTTGGAATATCTATCAAGCATGCAAAGTAACTTGCAGCAAGCAAACATTTCTAATTTTTTTGGTTTAGGATCAGCAGCCAGGTTTACATCATCGCCTCAGTTGAGAAGCAGAAGGTGTTTTGATACCCGTATTCTGCATGAGATAAGCCATCTCTTCACTTGCTCTGTATGAATGCAACAGAGTTTCTGTCAGAATGGTTTGTCTGGTTTCCAGTACAAGACAACATTGATTCAGCGTTGTGCAATTTATCTACGAAGCAGACAAAGCTCTTGATAACAGCTCAAGATGAATGAAGGCAGGTTTTAAGAATGAGCATTTTGGCATATATTCACAGCATGTGCTAAAGTGTCACCAAAAAAAAAAGAAAAAGAAAAAAAGAAAAGAGGAGATGAGCTGAAAAGGTGGGTGATTAGAGATGGTGGGTAAGAGCACACTGCTTCATCACTGCCACTTCATTTAATTTTCATTGCTACTCTAAAAGGCAACAAAGATGATAAATCTAAAATTCAGATCTAAGCAAGATACGCATCTGCCTCAGTTCTCTTGAACGCATTCCTTCACACACATTTTGTTTCATTACCTTAAATAAGGTGGGTACCATCTAAACCCCTCTCTGGCAGTTCAAATGATCATAGCTGAATCCAAAAGGTAAAAAGAAACAGAGTGCCCAGCCAATTTTTTCCCTCTTGTAAGATGTCTGCCAGCTTGCTGAGAGCCAAATGAAACCAGCTAGGTGCGGGCAGCCTAGCCTAAAACAGCTTGACAGAAAATAAACTCCACAGACTATACATGCAGTGGTTTAATTTCAAAAGTGTTTTTAGAAGACCACTTAGGGTATTTTGTTTTCTCCATGTAAACGATAACTCATGATTTAAAGAGTTGTACTAAGCCTTGCTAATGCTTTCTGAAATGCTACTGAATATTTTATCCTGTATGTGCTTCTAGTGAAACCTTCTCTCTAATATTGGTTTGGGGCATCTCCGGTTGAAAGCCATTTTTGCACCAATTCCATTTTGTAGCCTTTCACAGAAAGGTCTGTGAAGTGGTAATTATCAGAGTGGCTGGCCACCTATTTGTCTTTGAATGCACATGGACTTCCCCAGCTGCTAGATTATTGTGAGATATGTTATTACATACTGATTTCTAAGCACACAAGCTAACATTAGCAGTTGCAAATGCTCCAGAGAAATTCTGTGCTCTAAATTTCTGCAAAGGAACTTTAGTTTTAAAACAAGGTGATCTTAAATCTACCTCTGGGATTAAGAGAAATACTATTAATATTTTTGGTTAAAAAAAAAAGTTTTTCCTTGAATAATTAAACTAAAACAATACTGGGCAGTCTGCGTTAGCACACAGATTTAAGGTTCTGAAGATGCCATGGACAGAAAAAAAGGTTATTAGGGTTTCAGACGCTTAGAATTGGTTACTGTAGATATTTAGAGAGACAGATGATACTTAGAGACCAGAAAAACTGGGACATCCCAAGCTAAAAGCAACTCAAACCCAAAACCCACCAAAAGATCAGTCTTTGCTAAAGTTATCACAAAGTATTGAAAAAGTTTTCCCAACAGCTTAATGTTCCTTTCAGGAAAATTACTATTTCAGTTGAGATTTCTGAACATAGGGAGCAGAATGGCAAAGACACAGTTAAGAAATTGCGCTCTTTGAAGCGGCAATTTCCGAAACAAGTCCTTTCCTTCCTTTTTCAACTGCACTACTGCATACCCAGCAAGAGCAAAACCCAACAGCATACATGGCCTCCCCACAGACATACAGTGGCACAGACATTACCATGCTGCAGATGATCACCTGGAGAAGGGTCACCTGCTCCAAGGAAGCCCCCCAACACTTCTCTCGCCCCTTCAGCCTCCCACCTCCTTCTACCATGCTGAGTTGCCTTGAGGGGACTGAGTATCTCTCCCGCCAAAACCCTGCCATTGAAAGTGACGGTCTTTACCACCAGCAGACTTGGCCAACAGTACGTGCTGGGTGCATAGAAAGTAGCCACAGGCTCGGCCTACTCTGACTGGACATACGGCACCACAGCTAATAGGCTTATCTACACGCAGTTTCAATGCCTGCTTAACTAAATTAGTATAAAACATATTTAGTTAAATCGCTGGAAAGACTGTGACCAGCTAAGCCAAGCCAGATACAATCTGGTTTACAATCTGTGTCATTTTATCTGCTGGGGGCTCTCTGACTGCGGGATGTCAAAGTGGGCATTCCAGGGTCCTCACCTTTCTTCCCTGCAATCGCTCTGCCTTCATCGAGCACAACATGCAGGCCCCCCCAGCCACTCTGCAGGCTGAATTGCCCAAGTGGCTGGGGGTCTAAATACCTGTAACAGTTACTGAATGTCCTACCCATAGGTTACTCTTCACCGTACCCCAGCGTTGAGCTCCAGCCAGCTACAGGCTCCTCATGGCTGACCAGGCAGCTCAGTTGCCAGCTCCGGGAAGACTCAGCTGAGCCAACTCTCAGAAAGCTGTATGCCAGCTGACCCAAGATTCTTCTTGGACAGGAGTCAAAAAAACCACTCCGCACACCTTCCAACTGATTCTCATTAAACGAGCCTTACGATAGCCAAACACCACGAAGCAACAAACGTCTGCAATATGATAAAAAGGTGGCTATTTTTCATTTTCCACAGTAGAGAAGACGAGCGGTACATCCAAACAGAACTAAGGCATACAAGCGTTATCACACACATCTGCTTCCTTGAACCAGCACGCCTGACAGCAGTAAGGCAGACATGGCAGCCCCGGGTTTCACCCTCGGCAGCGCAGGAGGTCTTCCAGGGACTCCCGGCACGCAGACCTTGGCTGCTACCACACGCTGGGCTGCTGCTCCTTCCCCGCTATTGTTAAACGGGCAAGCCAGTACACGCTGTGATCTTACACGTCCATGGTGCTGTGTGGGCAGACCCTACGTGCCTCACTTCCAGGGTTCCTAGGGAAGGTCTAAGGCCATGGCAGACAGCTGATCCGTGAAGGCTGCGCACATCTCCGTGCAGAGCTGAAGGTTCAGCGTGGCTCTTCATATTTTACTTACTCACTTCTTCCCTGGCAAACATCATGTGTGACAATTCCTCCCTGCTCCCTCGCTCAGAATTATTTCCCTCTGAAGAAAAGGAAAAGCAAGCAAACGAATGCGTTAAAAATATCTTCTGCGTTTCTCCTCTAGGAAGCAGTACAGCCAGGAATCAGTATGACCCAAATTTCATAGTAAATGTATGAAATGTACAGTAAAGAAATCTATACTATTCAAAAATATTTTTTTCTTCTACCGTTAAAAAAAAAGCTTTAGAGATAGTATTAATATTGAGATATATGAAAGTTAAAAAGCATTCTTCCCAGAGCAACAATAGACGATGAGTTTATCTATGACCATACAGCACATCACTTTAACGATCAGCCAAAAAAGGAAGGTTAATTAGTAAATAAATTGAGCCAGACACCAATCCTTCACAACAGAAAAGCTATAATATTAGCAGCTTACATATACCAGAAATATCAAAACCACACACTTAAGATCTTCGTGCAAGATTGTAGCACGAAGCACTACGGGCTAATCCAGGAACACCAGACAACTTAATTACATTTTCTACTGAAAAATTAAACCGTATGTATAGCTCATCAGATCAAGCTTTCTAGCACGTTTCTGCTTTTGATATCCAACATCTGTCTGAAAACAAGATTTTCGTTTCCTTTATGAAATCTGATTCCACCTCCGTGGCCAAACTTAAGCAGTGTCAATGGAAAGAAATGAGGTAAAAAGAGCAAGCGTTGGGTGATCTGACTTAGCCTTACAGCAGAGTTCAACCTCTAAACAGTAAAAATGTTAGAATATGACAGCTCTTTCTTTACAGGTGAAGGCAATAGGGCAATGCAAGAAAAATCAGAATTTTTCCCCCCAAAAAAATATATCCTAAATTTTCTTCGTTTTCTTCCTTCAGGTCCACAAGCAGTTAGGGTCTCAGCCCTCATTAAACCATTCCTCCAACATGGTAGTGCTATCTCACTAGTTTTGCCTGTCTCCTTCAGAAAACCATGTAGAAGGACTGCGTGTGTGCAACGTAAAGACAAAAAAATGACATCAATGCATCTGCTCGATCAGCTCATCTGCCATCTTCATCACCTGCCACCTGCTGTCACTGAGCAACATGAAGCATTGTGAGCTTTAGAAACCTGTCCATCATGAGGATCTGGGCAACGCACAGTTCTCCAGCTCCTGTCAGCTGAATAACATCTATACTAAGGAGAACCACATGAGTAGGAATTTAACCCAAAAAATGATTGCTGTTAAGTGTTACTTTTACAAAGTTGTTATACCAATAAAAAGCGCTTTTTTGATGGAAGAACACAAGCCTGCATATCCCGTCTGGGCAATTTGCTTGCCCATTTTTTCAGCAGTGTTTTTCCAAAGGATCTTAAACTTTCAATGAAAACTTTATTTCACTGAGTGTACAGAACAGTCCTGCATTCAGAAACTTGGTTAAACTTTTCCGCCCCTTGTACAGATCTGAAGTTTTAGAGTTATTTTTCTCTTCTGCAGCAGAACTATTCTAAGATACTTTCTCAGTGCTTTGATGCCCACAGAAGGGATGCGCACATGTAGACTTACTCAGTGCCCTGAACTAGGGTTGGGCAACGCTACATCTTGGTGAGCAACTTGAGTTCACACTACCCCTC
>NW_009206015.1:54134-58824 GCF_000690835.1 Fulmarus glacialis | reverse complement strand
TCTTCCGATTCGAGCTAGCAGCTTGAATCCAGTCTCACACATCCCAGCTACAGAATCAATCTTTCTGCCAGAGTCAGAACCACATATACAATTAAAAATTGAACCGCTCCAAATAATCTTGGGGCAGAGCAGCCAATTATACACCCTTATGGTCAGGGAACCATGAACGTGGGAAGAAAATTTCAAACCATTGCTTCAAATCCAGCAGGTTAGGAAATGCATGAGCATATGCATCTTATATGTTACATGCTAAAGCTTTAAATTGCCGGTTATTGTACGGTACAATTTTCTTTTCTATTTCCATTGTGGATCCAACAAACCTTTCAATAAAGAGAACCAAACTTCACACTGAACTCAACATGAACCTGCAATAGTTTCAACAGGTCAGCATTCCCAAGGAAAAATGGTATAGCTGAAAACTAATTCTGCCAACTCTAATTTCATACCGCTATGAAGAGATCATTATGAATGTTCTCTCACAACGTTCACCCACACTTATACTAATAGCCTGTATTTGACTACAAATTTCCTGGTGACGGAAATGCAATACAAAGCAACAACAAAATGTCTTGCCCACGCTGCCGTCAATTTAGCAGAAAAAAAATTAACCTGCATCCCTCTGGCTCAAGAAAAGTTTCATCAATACATATCAGACAGCAGGATCAGGAGCTGTGTATATGTTCTTTTAATGATTTCCAAGTAGTGTTCGCTCATTACAGTAATTAAAATAATAGCTCAATCCTTTCAGGGTTGACAGCATTCTAAAAATTAAACTGCTTTATTTCAGCTTCAACCTTCACCAAGAGTAGGAAATCATTCTTACACCAGAAGGGGGTTCCTTCTCACCAGGCAATTTGCAGGATAATCCTAGATGCTGCAGCGTTCAGAGAAGCCAGGCAGCACAAGGGGTGCATTGTTGGAAGCCCCCTGCCTTGCAGGGGCACCCTGGCTCCCCTTAGGGCAAGGGTTCAAAGGCTTTACACAAAGCAGTGGAAGGGGCAAGCTGCAATTCATCCCCTGCCCTGCTTTTTCTCCTTGCCCGGGGTGCCAAAGCTGATGCCTTGGAGACAGGTTTCAAGAACCAGGTCTCCGTCTTGACTTTCTGCACTCTTCTGACTTGACAGCCTCAAGGCTGGTTGCAGAGAGAGGGTTGTGGCTGCATTTCCTTCCCTGCTAGGACCAGTCCCACAGGAGCAGAGATGCAGTTAAGCTATTACACAGAAGGGAGTTTTGTTTTCATTTGACATCAGAACTGATACGGAGAATCAAAGGGAGGATCAGCCCTGAAGATTTATTTGTATATCAAGGGGAAATCCAGAAGCCATTGAAATTGTTTACAGCAGGTTGAAAGAATAATACAAAGAACAAGCATTGTGCTGATAGATATCCAGATGGCATTTGTAGGCAAACCTCAACACCTTTAGCTCAGCTAAGTTTCATTAACATTTACATATCATTTCAGGATTTTATTTTAATAGCTAAAAAGCACCAAATTATGAAGGTTTCAGAGAAAGGGGAGTCATCCTTGCCCCCTCCCCTGACTTTGCTTTGTGACTGAATTAAGTTTACCTGGCAGAGCAAAACGGTTCAAGCAACTGGTGCAGATGACCAAGAAGGGAAATGGAGGAAAAGGTGTAATGCACTGGGGAATTAAAGGATGCTGCTTGTGCTCCCACAGGGCTTTTCTGTGACGGAGTTCCACAGAGCTCCTGCCAAATTGCTCACTGCCAGGAACAGGCTACCCAGAGTGTTGGGAAAGGCAAAACACACGTACAGTAGGTGAAAGCAGGTCCATCACCTTGTATCCAAACTCTTAGTTCTTCCTCCATAGACTCACCCTGGCAAATTCTATTGTCATTTGAAATCCCTGTGTCTAGAAGGATGGTGGCAAACCCACAGCAAGGGATGTTTCCCTACCAGATACAAGAGCAAAGCCAGGAGTGATGTGTCAAGGACTTGCAGTATCCCGTGGAGGCCACTCTCTCCTCAGTGGGAATCAGGACACAAGTCCTCAGACTTGTTTTAAGACAAAGAGCTACGAAAGTTGAAAATATCCATCCATGATTTATATGAATTAAAAGTTTACCAGGCAAACCCTTTCTTTCCACGGCCCCATTTTGTGATACCAAAATATTAGTACTTCTGTACCAATGCATTACTGGCCACACAACTGACAGCTTTTTCATGCACTGGGTATGGACAGAGTAGAAACACTTAATGTTTTTCAGTCTATCCAACTAAATCTTTCCAGATTGCCGCAGGAGGTAAGAAAGGGTAAAAAAGTTGCACTGAATCCTTCACTTCCATATAACGGCACTGAAGTTAAAAATAGATTTATAAAATATTCGTAATCCTTAATCTCCCTTCAAATCAAAGTGATGGCTATTCGCTAGTGATTACACACCCCAAGAGATTTATTTGTAAATGGCTGGCTCAGACCGCTAAATCCTCCTTCTTTTTATTTAGCCAGTTTGCTGACCTGGTAACTATTTAAAACATAAATTTTAATGAGAAAAATATCCAACCACCTCCAGCACATTAAACCTCTGTAACAGACATTATAAAGGGAAAAAAAAAATAAGGTGTTTCACACAACACTGGGGGGATGGGAGACCTTTTCAACAGCTGTCCTGGTTTCGGCAGATGAATGCAATGTTGAGAAGAGGCCTAAATCTTCCATACAGGCAATGTGTTTTGTGGTTCCCTGCACAACTAATCTGTTGTTACTTATTCTTTTTCCTCCAATATAGATGGACCCTGTGTAGCAGGGAACAGTGTTTTGGAGAACAGCCCTCATTTTGTTCAGTACAATACAGCCTTCTCAACTCTTACACTGCCATTTGAACCCTCAAATCGTACACAGGCGAGAGAAGGACAATTTTGAAATGAATAATTGATTTTAGTCTCCTTTGGGTGTAATGCCACAACCCGACTAAGGGCTGGTAAAAACTTTTACGTAATATTTTCCACGCCTGGTAGTTTATACAAACACACCCTATGGGTATTTCTTGGCTTTCCAGGAAAAGAGACAGTTGCTAACATACTGAACAGATTTCCAATCAGATGTTCGGTGAAAGTCCGAGAGGAAGGCATTAACTGTCTGCTTCCACGTGACTAATTAGCATCCACTGCAGACTAGTGGATAGCTGCAGTTGTCTAAGGAAAAGGTTTTAGGCTTTATCAGTGACATTTTAGATCATAGCCAAGGAAGGCTTGCTGATCTACCATGACTCACATGGATTAATATTTCCCATAACAAATTTAGTAATACAGAAAGAAGTATGAAAGTGCCCACAGTAACCCAGAATAAAAAATTTCCCACCGAAAGCCATTTTTGGTGAATGCTGATATTTTTATATCGCAACACACAAGAATACAGTTCACATGCTAAATGTTTTGCACTTAGATAAAGTTTTAACAGATTTTTATCCATCAAGGCTCAGAGAAATGCAAGCGCAATTCCCAAAAGACAAAGGAATTCCCATTCTCGTAGTTAGAAGTGAAAGGAGTGGGCTGGAGAGGGAAGTGACTGTAGTTAAAACTGTCAAGGAGTCTCAAGGAATGAATACGCATTGCCTGACCTGAATCTATTCCAGTTTCACATGGTATGAGAACAGAACATTTGTTTCCAGCTGAAGAACAGAAAAATAAATGGGTTTCCATGGCTTTCCTGGGTAAAGTTACATTTGAATTTGTTTTGAGATAGCACTTTTCGTAAAACGGTTCGGTTAATATTAAATGGTTCAGAGCACTTCAGGCTGGTAAAGGATAAAGCAGTTAGATTGTTGGCTCACTAAAATAACACTGCTTTCAAGTATTGTACGATGAACAGAAAAACACCCTCACTTTCAAGCAAAGAAAACCATGATCAGCAGGAGATCTTTGTTCATACTTCATTAAACAGGATGGAATTTATTGCTCAATAAGAAAGTTCAGGATGTCAGATTTTTGCCATTTGCTGCAAAGCTGGACGTTGGTGTGAGAAGCAGGTGTGACGCAGCGAAGAGTTGTTCAAGCATGCTAAAGCAAGCATGTCCTGCGAACTGCTCCAGAACGCTAAGGTTTCATTTAAGAAGTTTGTTGTCTTAAAGTGGTACTTGTCAGCTTTAGGTTTCTGAACCTGAATGTGCCCGAGCACAGTATCAGCACTTCACACACTAGCCCCCAAGGAGAACGTATGACTAACCCACCTGAGCTATGAGACATGGGTCAGGACTTCAGGATTCACTCTCGTGGGAAATTCTGCACTAAAAGGGATTTTCTTTTATCTTTTATAAGCAATTTTTGGCAAGTGTCATTACCAGCACTGCAACAAAGAAATTGTGGAAGACGGAAAAGGGAAACGAAAAAAAAGGAAAAAAAAAAAAAAAAAGAAAAAAGAGACTGGTGATACTAATGGTTATATCTAGCAAGGAACTATATTCATATAAAATTAAAAAACTGTGAAGCTTAGAAATCATGGTCCTTTAGCCACAAGATGGAAACTCTACCCTAGTTAGCACAGTGGCAGTATATCTATCATACCCCAAGGAATGGGGTGGAAAAGAGAGGTGAGGATTCAGAGGAAGCTATTTGGCATCTATCTCAGGGAGCCACTAAGCCCTCTTCTTCCATCCCTGCCTGAAGCCCCAGTCCACCAGATCGCAAAAAAGAGTTTCCAAGGAAGTAACTTATGCCCTGGTTTAAGGGA
>NW_009206015.1:31461-54101 GCF_000690835.1 Fulmarus glacialis | reverse complement strand
GTGTGGCACAAGTATATTAGGGTCATTACATTTGACGGCAAGAAAGTTTGAGCGCACAGATAATTTTGGGGAGATATGAAAAATAGGCAAAAGGCTGTTTATTCTTAAAAAAAAAAAATCCTGAAGTGCAGAGTTTGGTTTCTGCTCCTACCTGGTCACCTCTTGAAAAACTGTGTGGATGTTTGACTAGCCTAAGAGGCAACCTGGAGGGGTGGGGAAAATTTCCTGGAAGGAAGAAAACAAGGAGGTTGAAGAAGGAAGAAAACTGCGTGCATGAGGACAACTGCTCAGATGAGCATGAGTATTCTCAACTTGGATGCATAAGGGCTTAAACCAGTAGGATCCAGTTTTCACAAGTTAACAGCCATGAGCACTGAGACCTTCTCTCTCAAGAGAAGGGAACAGAGGGGGAGGAGAACCAGCAAGTTAGCCAAGGAAGGCCATCTGTTAAATGAACCTCAGCTATGAACTCAAGACCTGCCTTTACTAGGCTCAAACATTAATAGAAATGTCCAGAAATCACCAACAGCTAAGCAGAAAAATTCCTTTAAATCAACAAAAAAGAAAAAAATTGAGGCATCTTACTTCAAAATAGTATTACCATATGCTATAGCCAATTAGTCACAAATTAGGTACAAAATAAACCTTACAACAGACTGAAAAATGAAAATATTCTTACCATTTTTGAAGGCATATTCTCGTCGATTAGAATAAGTGAACAGTTAAATTATATACATATGCCAAATTTTCTCCTGGCAGTATTTGCAAGTTTAGAAAGAACTATTTTGGAGGGATACAAGGAAGAAAAGGGAGGGGGAGAAAAAGCCTCCCACACACATCCCCAGCTCCCAGCAGAAAGGGAGCAAAAAGTGAATCTGAACATCAGCTCCAAATTTCATGCTATAATTCAGAAGGTAGGGAACCAGTGAAACATGAGAAATTTGATGGCTATAAGCCTTACCACTGCACCCCACAGAGCTTCCTTTCCAAGGAAAAGAAAAGAAATTTCATCAGTGTACTGTAGGTGATAAAGACAGGTTCATTCCTTTCCTCATCTTGCTGCCAAACTCTTAAGAGCATCTCATAAACCACGATAAACATCAGAATAAAATTGTCCATTTTAAGTTAAGGTTTCAGTACTACAGATTCAGCTTTTAGTAATAAGCAGGAAATAAAGGGAAGGGATTTCTATCCTTACAGGACAAATCTGTAATGTCCTTAACGAATCATACAATTTAATTTGGAAGGGACCTCTGGAGGTCATGAAGTCCAATCTCCTGCTCAAAGCTAGACTAACCTGAAAGGTGGATCCCAGCACCCTATTCCATCAAGGTTTGAAGGTGTCCAAGGACGGAGACTCCACGGCACCTCTAGGCGATCCCTTCCAGGGTTTAACGACAATCGTGGTGACAAAGCTTTTCCTTACATACAAGTGGAATTTTCCCTGTTGGACATTGCGTACATTGCCCTTTCATTGTGCACTCCTGAGAAGAGTCTGACTTGTCTTCTCTACAAAACCCCTCTGGCTGGTGGAAGACCGCTCCCCTCACGTTTCTCCTCCCCAGGCTGAACAAGTCTAACTTTCTCCAGCTCTCCTCATATACCATGTGCTACATCCCCAATTATCCCAGTGACTTTTTGCTGTTGATTACTAATTCCAGATACACTAAAATTTGCAGAGAGCTCTTCACGGCTAAATAAGCTTGCCAGCAAGATAATTTTGAAGTCAGTAATCTTCCTTCTTTGACATTACCTACTTCCCTTTATATAGTATATAGTTGTTGCCATCTCCCTCAACATGAAGTGTGTATAATTTCATAATTCTATCTATAAAGGGTTAACAAATACTGGAAATGTAAGCCAAGCCTCCTCTACCCCAAAATAAATTCGTGATATATTTAACATGAAAAATATCCACACTAACAACTGCTTGGTTCTGCTTTTTCCACAGGTTTTGCAGCTTTCAGGATACATTTGTATAGTATTTTCTAGCTTTTCTTTACTAAGAATGAAAGAAACTTGCATCAGTAATTATGTGACTCCAGAAACTGCGGTGTTAGACAAAATAACAAATGCAAAAATTATTGAAGTAAAAAAAAAAAAAATTTAAATCAAGAGTTCAGAGGAATTCCCTTGATGGTAACTGAACAGTCCCCTCCCTGCTATGAGAAGAAAAAAAGCTAAAAGATGCTCCACTGACATCAAAATCGATAGAAATATTAATGACCTAAAAAGAACAGGCACAAAGACTGAAAAAGACACTTTCAGAGAGAGATTACAAAATGCCAGTCATGGGAAAACCCTCCTTCCACTCCCAGGAGAGCTGCTAATCTCTCATTTAACCCCCCCACCATTTTGCAAAATAAATTATGAAGCCAGAAGGAGCCAATGTAATCATCTAAGTCTTATCTCTTTGATAGCACAAGCCAGAGGATTGCAATGAATTATTTCTTTTGGGTTAAGGCTTATGGGGTTTTGCTTTTTCCAAAGGGCAGAAGAAAAATTCCTCTGTCAATCTTGATTGAAATGTTTCCAGGGAAGGAAGTTCTACCCTCAAATTCATATTTTTTCCTCATGCTCATTGCTACCATTTCGTTTACTTTCGATTCTGGTTCTGCTGTGACTTGGTCTGGCAGGCTTTTTCAGCTTTAACATTACATAGCTTAATTTCACCGCTTTGATAAGGGAAAGCTCTTGGAGACTACAGCCGAATAAAACTAACTTCCCTTCCAAACCCCCAGAGTTTGCAAGCAATATTATTTTCCAGCCTATCATGTTTATATGCCTCTTCTAGGAACCCTGCTTCTTCCCCAGTATCTCTTCCACTGTGAAAAACAGCCATAAATTGTGTTCCAGCTGCAGTCACATCATTCCCAAAGAGAGGAGATTTGTATATGCCTCTGTTTTATATACCCATTGATTACATTAGGCCCATTTACCACAGAGATCAGACAAAAATCTCACAGTGGATAACCAAGCCCTTTTCAGAAATGGTGCTTCTTAAAATAATGTTCCACTATCCTGTAAATGTAACTTATATTCCTTTGTTCCTACATATATAACTTTTATATCTGATTTAATGAAATGAATACTGTTTTAATGTAGATCAATATGCAACCTGTTTTCATTTACTACTTATGTCTGACCTTCTGTTTCCCAGCCCTTTAATTCATTAATAAAAATACTAAAGACCACACATATGAGAAAGAATGGATATGATATACAACCTGAGTTCTCAAATCACAGAAAACAAGAGCAGATGTCCAAAGGTTCCCTCTTCTCTCACTTCCAGTGCAGAATTTGTTGTTTCTAAACCAATTCTGGCAAATATCTGACCTGTTCTTAAAAACTTCCAACATAGGAGATTTTTCAAACTGTCAAGGTAATTCATGCCAATACGTAGCATCCTCACATTCAGGAAAGTTTTTTGGGATACTTGGAATAACTCATTTAAATCTCCCTTGCTAGAACTGTTTCCTTCAGAAGTTGGGTTTTCTAGCTCTTGATTATTCTTGCTGCTGTAATCTGGATTTTCAGTTGTCTGGATTCTTCTTGAAGTTCAGTGTCGAAAGTGAACATGCTGCTCAGCCGATGCCTTACCAACAGCCAAGAGAGCAGAATCATATCACCCTACAAACTATAAGTTTCATCTCAGACAGGTCACCCCTCCCCTTTCCTTGAGGCAACATCATGACACTGTTGTCTCCTGTTCGGATTTATAAACAGAAGTAAATTATTCCTAGATTTGTTTTCCACATCTAAATATCCAGCTGAAAATAAGGTCTTTGATGTCTGTTGCCAGCAACGTGCTTGACACCTGCCTTTTAAACTTTTTTCATGCTCTCATTCTAGGGTGGATTCCCTTTCAGCTGTCAACAATTTTCAAACTGCAACCACCAGTAGTTTGGATGGTTGATTTTCAGACATATCCAAAGGCCACTTTCTTAATAAAAAATAAAAGCATAGCAGAGTGGTAGACGCAGACCGTAAATACTACTTGCTTGAATCTCAATTCTCTGTACATGTGAAAGGGAATGCTGTCATTTTGGCTACCCCCAACCACCCACTCTCCAATGTACCAACTCAGCATGGACAACATCTTTGCTATTTCTTCAGGAAAAAGAAAATCTATCATAAAAAAAAAAAAACAATCAAAGAACAGGGAAAAAGAGCTACTGATGGCAAATACAGTATTTTTAAAAACATAAACTCAAGTGTCACATGGAACAGGAAAAGAAACATGTTCTTTATTTGCCCTATTATTTGAAGTTTTAGTGAGGTAGAACATGTTAGAGAACTGGACCGCAATTAGGAAAAAGAGGCACCTGCAATGATCACTAAGATAAACAAGCAAACTATTCCGTTGCACACAGAGATTTCTGTCTTTGTAGCAATACAGAAATAGACTATAAAAACCCAGCAAGGAAGCACTCAGGCTATAACCTTCTAAAACATTCCTGAGTTTAGACAGCTTCTGTTCTTTATAAATGAAAACAACTGTTTTCATCACACATACGTTCCCCATGTTTCAGAAATGCTTGTAAATAATATGCACTCCAAAACTGTACTGAGTTAGAACATTTGATAGAATAGATGATGTTTGTATTGAATATCACTACAGTAGTTTTCCAGATGGGATGCTTATGTGCAACAGCAGTGAGGGTAGTGCAAGATGGGCAGTGAGTTGAGGAAGAAGCATTTTAAATATGTGAAGTAATGGGTAGCAGCGATATTATGCATATATAAGTGCAACTGTCTTAAGTTCCAATAGTTTCTAATGAACAGAGATGAACAAACACTATGAAACAGCTGTAGAAGTCTAAATTTTAATAAAAAAGATTCCTATTTTTTCTAAATGCTGTTGGTCACACAGACTGGTAGTGAATGAAACAATCTGTTGCTTGAAGCAATTAAATTTATGTCTTTACTCGTCACTTCCTAAGATATGCTTAAAAGTTCTGACATAGGCTTTGAATTCCTCAAAGTAAATTAGTCCAAAAAACCGAGAAAACGAAGCTTCTGTTGAATATCCTCCTTCTGAAAGGTGTCAGGCAAACATATTTTTTTTCCCTCCTAAGGAAAGAAGTCAAAAGAAGCATTATGGATACGTAAGAGTTTACAGAAAGAAACAGTGAAGTAATACCATAAAAGGCAGAAATGAGCCATAAAATTAAGAACTACAAAATGTGACATCTCGATGATGCCTCCCAAGTAATGATTAATATTTTCCTTCCCTCATATATCTGTACAAGTTCTGGAAGCTGCTATATGCCAGGCTAGAGCCTTCTTTCCAGAAAGAAATAAAAATCTCTGGACTTCTCTTTTAAAAGCCGTAAACCAGAGTAGCATGAAGGAGTTTAAGTGAGCCAACTCCTGTACTTTGTACATTGAGTGCAGAGGCCATCCTTAAACCAGCTTGAATCTTGAAAGATGCTTTCAAGTATTAGCAGTCCTCTGGATTCTAGAAAGGGACATCATTTAAGAAACAGTTCTGCCTGGCTGATTTCTGAATTGCTAATTTAGATTTTATTGAGTATCTCCAAATACAGCATTTTATAACAACATTGAAATCTGACAGGGGAGGGAAGTACTTTTAAACTGTAGTAAATACCATTAAAACCATCCTCATTCATAATGAAAGATGCTACTGTCTTACATGAGAGCAACAGACATGAATTGCATTTTTTGTCAATGAACATAGTTTATCCTTTCCTTCAAATGTATTTTCTCCACATTTCACTAAACAGTGTTTTGTACTACAAACATAATTTTTCCAGTTTGCTCGTGTGCTCCCATTCTCAGCTGTAGGGTGACAGTGACCTAACTTTAGCCAAGATTTCAGTCTTTTACAGAAACAATGTAATTTCTCTAAGTATACCAAGATAAATGCTATTAAAATTTCAACAACACTCTTGTCTGGTAAGAGCATATGAAAGTGTCCTGAGTTCTAGAAATATTTCCAGATGACCAGCCAATATTCTTTTCAATCAAGTGATTCACTCCCTCTGCCCCCTAACCATCCACAACAAGTATCTTTAAGAACCTCTTAGCTCATCTGATTTTTCAGGATGCTGCCGAAGCTTAAATACTACTAAACCTACTACTCCCAATAAAGACTAATGAAAGAAATCTAGAAAAGTCAATCACTTGCTTTCTTACATAGATACAATGCTGTATTTTTCACTATATAGACATATTAAGCAACTCTATATGTGTGTAAGGCATCTTTACACACTGTTCTTCTACTACATGCCTAGTATATCATATTTGCCTTTATTGCCTCCCACCTGATGCTTATAGTGACTATAAAGTTTAGGATCTGAATTATATCAGAAGTAAAACAATGCTAGGATGTTATTTAGAGAATCAAAATTTTCTTGTAATAGCTTTGAGTTCAGACCTATTAGAAAACACCAATAGGATCTCTTCACATGGTTAAAGTGCCTAAATTAAATTCTTGCATGTGTGGCCTCTTTAATCCAGATGAATCACAGATGGTGAACGCATACAGTATAAAATCATGCACCTAGCTCACTCTCTGAGCCCTTCTTCTATTGGTAGCTAGTAAATGAATGCTTTTGAGAAGGACTTGCAAAACGAAAGTCCCCTTTAACCCATTCTCCATCAGGTTAAAATTACATAGTAAATAACCATCTTTAATCTTTTAAAGGAGAACGGGTTGAGATTAGAGGTTAGGAAGGCACATGCAGTTAAACAGTGACATATTACAGTACAGAGATACATTACTGGTTTTGTGTTTTGTTTTTTTTTTTTAAATATTATTAGAATCCATTAAAAAATCATCTCTATTTTAACTGTATAAACCAAAAAATAATGGTTATTTCTAATAAATCCTCACTGGATTTTTCTGCTACAACCACTGGATTTCAGATCCTACAACATCCTGCATCATAGTTCACTTCTTAGATTTGGGACTACAGGCTGCACCTCTCTTCCATGCCTCAAAAACTAGGCAGTCAGCAGTCTCGCCTGCAACACAAGAGGTCCAGCCTTCCAGTCTGCTAGACCAGGGACTGAAGTGGAGATGACTCGTGTTCAGGTGAGCACTGCTAGCTATTCTGTAAGAAGGTCTCTAACATGGCTTTTTCTCCTCCCCTTATAACAAGAAAGCCTCCTCTCCTCACTTGCTCCTTCCCACCGAAGACAAATTTCCCATGTGTAGAAGCACCAAGAACCAGAAGAGGTCTTAGCTGAATGCAGCACTCCAAAACCAATGTGGTCCCCACAGAGCACTAAACAGGGCTCTTTCCACACTGCTATCAATCAAGCAACAACAATGCCTGGTCACACAGAAAACAAAGTGTAAAGTCTCACCCTGTAAGGCTGAGATCAGAGGCGATGTGCTGCAAACCTCTTCATTTTCTGCTGTACATCAAACTTTGTTTTGCCCTCCTACTTCAATACTCATGTCCTCCGTTTTTCCCTCCTGCCAAGGACTCCATGTGTCTCATCCCTCCCGTGCAGTGCAAAAATAGCTGTTCCTCCCTAAGGACTGTGTGCCCAAAAGTCTGCCTGCCTTTTCCAACTGTATCTTATGAAATTCCAGCTGGTCTAATGAAAATATTATGTCTCCGTATATAACTTGTTGTTGCAGAGAAAAAACATATCTACAAACACTACAGCTACCGTCCCTCTCTGCCTGCATTCTTCCTTCTTCTTCACTTTTTCCAGAGAGAAAAAAGAAATAAGCCATTCCAGGGTATCTGGGTTTTAAATCTTTAGCTAAGATTTAGAGTCAGGGCTCAGACTGCTACCCAAAAAGATGTTAGTTATTTGATTTACAGAGAAAGGACTGAAACTGCTCAGAGTGCTACCTAAAGACCTTCTGCCCCCTGTTACCTCTAACACCCTCCAGTGTTTTGGCACCAGCTAGATGTGGCATCCACAGAGACGTGGGACTGGAAAGAGTCACCTGGGCCATTAAGTTTGGGTTTTTGAGTGACCGCAGAGCGTCACAGTAACAGCCCTGTATGTAGTCCACTGAGACTCCCAGGATAACCAGCCTGCACCAATTGTCTTGCTTTGGACACAGGCACCACAGGATTTTGCACTGGCCTCCCCATGACCAGCAAAGGAGGACTACCCTATAGTTTATAGAAAGACCAAAGTGATTCTTCTACAAAAGGAAAGCATTACCAACGTCTGTTTTCCATAGGCACAATTGGAGGATGTTCAGGAAGTGCCTCAGGCACCCAAATTTTAAAAGCCCACCTTCTCCCAAGCAATCCTTTCACTTCCCAGAGATGAGAGCACCCTCCCTGCAGGGCCACGCTGGCTTCTCGCCCCTCTGTACCACCCTTTGGAAGAGGTGGTCAGCAGCTGTAGCTCCGAGTACAAAACTATCAAAAGCTAGTCTTCCTGTGAATACACAGTACGGGGCATATTCCTCAGTTTGGCTCATCTGTGCAGGATTTCCAGCCTCAGAACGTGAACTGATGCATCACGTATAAGCCGTGAGCTTCTAGTTTCAATTCAGACAGAGGACAAGCAGTGAGTTTAAGCTTCTTTTGGATGCTTTAACAAGACTACTTACATTTATCCACCCATGCAAAATTGTCAGCTGTCTTTCTCATTTGCGGCAGGACAGTCATAATTATCTATAAACCTTAGGTCCTTATACAGATTTTAATTAAATATCTTCATAAACTGATTTATAAGATTACAGAGAGCATCTGAATCTCCAGGAAAGCCCTTAGGAAGCATTTAGTAAAGTTAAAGGAATTAACAAAAACACACCTGGAAAATGCTAAATAACTGAATGTTTTGGCTGCCCCCCAACAAAACCCTTCACTGGTAGCAGTCAACATCCACCACACCACTCTGATTTATCATCTACTACTTTTAACATCATGAGGCCATTTTATTAGCCCCAAATACCACCTTAAGCAAAAACTCCATTCAAATCAAGTTTCCAGAAAAACTGAGCTAGGCAATGTATCCTTCTCCATTCTCGTTAAGTAAAAGGTAACACACATACTACAGAAAGTTTATGCTTCAGAGTAATGACATTACAAAATCAAGTACTTGGTAGTTACAGCTATTCTTGATTAGTCCGGAAGTAATATGCTAATTAATGCACTTCAATTCGGTACAGTATCATTGCAATCAGCTAGGCATAACTGAGTCAATATGCAATCAAGAATCCTTATAAACAGAAGTTTCATCATCTAAGTTAGACCAGCGTAGTCCTTTGCTTGATGTCAGCACACTTCAGCCTGCACAGCAGCTACCGTTTTTAATATATAAAATAACCTAAAGAAGAACGAATCCTGTACATCCTGCTCGCCCACAAGGGGAGAATCAGACTAGCAGAGGACTGACAGCAACCAACATACTCAGTAATCAACACCCAGTTCTGTGTTCCTACTCTGCCATGCTTCCTATTCTCACCATCACATGAAAGGTGTCAACATTTAGTATGGCCAGGTTTGCTCCATCGCTATCACTATTTCAATTCTATTTTCATTTAAGTTCTTACTTTGATACAGCACCTAAGTCAAAATGTACCCAATACACCTTTGGGGAAGATTTTCAGGACTGTCTAGCACCAAGCAGCTCACACCTGCAACAGGAGAGCAGGGTGAGAAGTATCTATAGTAGTACACCTATGTCTTTTAATTGGCTTGAGGATGGGTTGATGATCATCATCTTACTTAAAGTACTTGTTTCAAGTATGTTTAATCAGTGAGGTGTGACCCTTAATTTTTGCTTTGCATTTCATTTTCTACCAGTTGCTTTATATTTTCCTGCAGGGGCTTAGAGAAGATATTTTAAGAGTACGCACAGTTCAGCACACAAGAGAGTTTTGAAGGAAAGGAAGATTTCCAAGTTTGTTCCCTCTGCAGTAACGGCTTTTAATGGTCCATCGACTACATTTAATGCAATTGTGAAAAGCATTAGGCTACGTTATTAGGCTTACCCTGGCCATAGAAGTATCAGGATCTCCACTGAAAAAATATTCAGATGGGTCAAAGACATAACATTAAAAGGAGAACCCTGTACAGCTTCAACAGCAGGTAAGTGGTCCAACCACTCCAGTGAAGTTACAATAACCGTCTCCAACTCCACAAGTCTGTCCACCAGCATAACGAGTTTCCTGTACTGAGACAGCCTCCTGATTTTTAACTTTCAACTGTTAGGTGAAAGTTGGAAACAAGGAGCAGCACAGTGTCACCACCGGGCTAGTTCTCCAAAGACCAACTAGTAGGTGGTCCCACAGGCCATAACTTAAAAACCTTCTGCTTTGGAACCAAACACCTCTAGGAACTAGTTAACTCGGCAAGATTTGTGAATAGTAGCAATGAATGAATGAAGTGTAAGACGCTCAGTTCCACATAAGCATAATTAATGTATCCAGCTATCATACATAAGACTGACATTATCCTGGAAAAACTCCAAGGGTCACAGGCACGATACAGGAAAGGAAGCTACAGAAGGAGCTACTGTATTTGCTTAATAAATCTACTGCACAGACTGCTGTCAGTGGATTTTGTTCCAAGAAACTATACAAACAAAACAGTCTTTACAGACAGAAGAGAAGGAAAGGAGTGGGAGAGAGGCGAGAAAGATTTCATCTCATGATCTCTAACAAAATGGAACAGCTGAAATGTTCATGGACAATGTCTGTGGAACTCATGGATTTTCTGAATTATTGTGACAAACTTCAGTTTCACAACTTGAAGGAGACGAAGACCACTTCTTTAAGAAACCAAGAAAGTGCCACAGTGTGTCATTTAAACATGAGGCTGTAATTAAACAGACAACGTGTTTTTTGTTGAGTCATTTGCATTCTTTGATACATTTTCCATCTTTTTCCACGATGGGAGTCATTCACACATTATGTCTATAATAGCTTTTCTAATAGAATAAATGGATCAAATCTTATGCAATCGCCTGTCCTATAAGATCACTGGAGAACTCTAAATATACTCTAAAGTTTGATTTTTCACATTACCTTCTCAAATCGCTGTAGTTTAACTAGTAGGCTTAAACTGTGCTCTCTCTGCATGGAAACATAAATGTTAAGCATAAAAAAGAGATGTCTCCTAAATGTAAGACTATGCCTTATGTAAGGCATATGTAAGGATGCCTTAAGATTACACAGAAATAATCTGTCTTCATTCAGCTTTAGGAACAGAAAAAATGCCAAAGGATAATCAGTTCTGCTTATATCCTTCAGCTATGCTGCCTTTCAGTTATATTTAATTAATATACCCCAAGACGTGTTACTTTCATATCAGACAGTCCGTAGAGTAATCACTGAAACAGAGCATTAAGTAAAATAATTACAAATAGGATAAGCACTACTGGCTCTCTCAAAGTTGTCCTGAGGAAACATTTCAGACAGGATTCTCAGACAACTTAGTAGATGGCAAAATTCACTGTACTGCCATTTATTAATTAAGGCTTATTTTAGAGAATTAAGCTCACATACAAGTGTCTCTTGTAACTTGGAAACTCCTTGCAACCAGGCCTTGGCATGTGATTCTGGTGCTCATTACCTTCCAAACAGGCTTAATTGTTCTGCAGAAATGTTTTTTTTCCTTCACGTGTTACTTTCAAGAAGCTTGGTATTACTACCCCATTATTTTTCTGTTCTCTATAACGAGAAATTGGCCTTCAGCAGCAGCATCATACAACTCTGAACTGGTGGTAGTAATTAGTAATCATAGTTTCATACATATATGTATGCGTGTGTGTGTATACGTGTATGTATATTTTTATATATGCATATGCATATACACATATAAATTTTAAAAACATGGACCCTACCTTTCAACCCCTGCAAAGAAACAAACAAAACCAAAAATCCCACTTCATAAACTCTTAAAAAAATTTTTCCCCCTCTCCTCATCTAGCACAATACACTTAAAGCATCTGTAGGTATCAGGATAGCATACCCTTCCCTCCTTCAACACATAACCCTGACCCACTTCACTGTGGAAAGCTAGTGAAACAACCTCCAAATATTTCATTCTGCAGCTGGTCTTTAAGCCCTAATAACCAAGGGAGGTTGAAGTCACTCTCTAATCTCCTAATGTGTAAGAATCAACAGAGCTCCCCTTTGAGCAGCCAGCCTACGCCGGAGCACAGAACAGATTGTGTCAAGTGACAGCTGCTTTCTGGCAGAACACGCAGGCTCCCTACCAAGAAAAGGAGGCAGGAAGCATCACTCACTTGCGAAAGAGGTTGCCAGCTTAAAAAAAAAAAAAAAAAAAAAAAAATCATACAGACATTCGAGTAAGATCCATGCAGCTATAAAGAGAGCCCTAAATGTATATACTCTGCTGCCATCTCCCCTTCCACTCTCCTCTGTTGCTTGCCTTTAGTAGGATGAAAGTTTCCCCACCTCAAGGACTATTTGCCTATGTATCTGAACAGTGCTTAAGATATTATAGCTGCTCTACAAAGACGAATAAAGGATTGTCAAACTCTCTAACTAGTCAAACCAAGTTTGAAATCAAACATGTCATACAGATACTCACTTTTCTTTAAAAAGAATTAGACGTAAGAAAATGAGCTGTAGTCTGCTGATTGATCACAGATATCACTGTGTGCGTACACACACACAAAGACGCGGAAGCACGTTTCTTGCAATCATGTCAGCCATGCATAAACTAGGCACGTAATAAAAAATAGTTTCATAGCTCCATGTTCTGCCCAGCTTGTGCAAGTATTATTTTAATCTGGAAGTAGCCACTAAACACAGCTTAAGACCAGTTGCAGTTTAATTCAAGTAAGAAGTTTCTGAACTTACATAACCATTTTTTCTGGGTGTCCAGTGTTCTGCAGCACAAGGTTAGAATTTTTTTTGAATGCTACATTTTTGAAGACAAGTTGCTGGAATTACACTTTTGTACTTCTGGGTGTATTAGGTTCCAAGATGAGGGGAAAAAAAATCCAGCCCAAGCACCTTTCCCACCTCTGTTAAAGAAATGGAAACAAAAAGCTCCCTGAGAAAATCTTGGCAACAAATCAGCAACAGATTTTTTTAAAGGACCATTTAGATACTATGTCTGCAACACTTGACAAATTTGCATTCATATCCTTTAGCTGTATGATTTAAGCCCTTGTTAGCTAGATTTCAGTCCTGCTTAAAACTTTTGTCAATTCGTTAAGACACAAAGCAGGCTGCAACTAACTGCTTTGTCAAATTTATGTTTATGTGCAAGCAGTCAACATACAGACAAAATGAAAGGATTTTTACCAGTTAGCCTCAGCAGGATGAAGAAAGGACTGGAAAAGGGTATGGAATTAAGCATTTTTAGAGGAAATAGACTATCCAGGTTGGTTGTTCTTTTGGAAGAAGGTGGTCATATAAATCAGACTCAAATCAGTTGTAACACTATACGGCCAGTGGAGAATGTTAAACTGCAGCCTGGAATCTTTCAAAAACTCAAAAATGGCAAAATGGGTGTAACATAAATACACCGGACCTTAACAGTTCAATTTGTGGATGAAAGAAAAGTCCCAACCCCTAAGAATAAACACACCTACAAACAGATCCGGTAATAGGACAAGTTTTGCAATACAAGATAATACTAATAAAACAGGAAAGATGGTAACAAAACCCCCTCTTGTAAGCATCCTGATTACATCATGAATTTAAAATTATAAATTATTGTCTTTACTACTTCCTCTAGTGCTTTACATTCTGTTTACCAAACAGAAATAGCATGCAAGGAGTTTGTAGCAGGTGTCTCACATTGCTCTGTGGCAGCAGCGTCCCACTCGGCCACTGCTGGCCACGTGCCAGCGGTGGGGCAGCTCCGCGGAGCCGATGCTCCAGCCCACAGGACAACCATGGGGTTGGGGCACAGCTGGGGCACACGAATGGAACTCAGGTTCAGACTCCGGTGCTACGTAACCAAAAGCTGCTGCTGCTTTTGAGATGTTAGTGGGTGAACAGACATTTTCCATTGCAACTACATGATGCTCTTCTAGTTTTGCATCTGTGTTCATGAATACACTGCAACTCAGTGCCAAATTACAACCGTTCTCACAAATACTCCTCTCTAGCCAGATACCAAGTATTTTAAAGCTGGTCTCTGTTCAGGATCAGGCTAGTTTAGTTACTATCCTTAATTCAGGGTCTCTCTAGCAGAAGCCCACAACAATATTTTAGCCCAGCGTCAGGAATTCCTCTTCATCTTCCATCATCTCAGCCTGCACCATATGGTGTACAAAAACATACAGTCTCTCATCTTAGAGGAGCAGCTTATCTAGACGTGGGTTATGACTCTCTCTTGCTATGTGTCCAGCCTGGGGAACTTCAGTCTCATCCACCTTCCTGCTTCACCTGGGAAGTTCTCCTTTTTCTTCTGGCTGGATCTAATGGTTGAGACACATCCAGAACAAAACCTCCAATAGCACGTTCGTAGTCAGGAAAGTAATTCCTCTCACAAAGAACAACTGTCCCCACTGTCTTATCCTGCAAGACTACAACAAGAAGTCGTCTCTTACTGGAAAGCTTTACAGAACTGAACAAACCATAGGAAACCTATTGCCAACATTTTGGACCTGAGCAAGATTTATTCTAACACACAGCAGCCTTTAAGACCATATACCAGTGACTTTTTAGAAAAGTAATAATGACTTTTGCCAAATAATACATAGGTCTTGCTAACTGCACAATAAAAGAGGAAAGTGTTTAGTTTTTTAAAATGGCCTAAAATCTACTCTCACAGTTAACAGCTATTAAAAAAGATCATTAAAAATTTCTGCTAGTCAATTACAGCATAAAGATACATTTTAAACTACTACTTTTCACAGTTCTCAAGATCAGAAAGCTTTTACTCAAAACCAAAACACAAAGGTATTGAACTTGCAGGATAGTGGTGCTTAATAGCTCACAGAAGAACATGCATCTCTGAACAACTGCAAAACAAGAGGGAGAGAACAGTCTAAAAGTGACTTTGCTATATTTAGGAAGAGCACAATCAATACAATACAGACATCAACTCCACAAATATAACTCGGGTCAGTCGCCAATGCCTGAAGCCAATACATCTGCAAAAAGAAGTAAATAAATAAATAGATAAATCAGTCTGATAGCATAAGGGGAAAAAATTCCAATAAAAGGATTTGCAAAGCACAGAAGAAATGCTTGCTTTCTTTTAGGGGAATTTACCAAATCTCTATACAAGTTTAGCAGTCTCTTCGCTGTTCTTCATATGTTTACTTTAATTTTGTGTTAGTTAACATGAGATTGTTGAGCAGTCAAAAACATTAAGGTGATACCACACACAGGCTCAAAATGACAGCAAAAAAATAATGGCAACCTAACAACCTTTACTGACAAAATAACTCTGACTTTGCAGCTCAGAGGGAAATGTTGCATTATAATCTGGATGCAATCAAATCTCTGGTGGGTTTGTAAATCATTGCTAAGAATAATCTGTCTGGTTGTTTACACTATTTAAAAGAATACTGGTGTCGACACCCAAAGTTTGATTTCCATGTTGGTCTGAACTCTTGCATCTGTAACTGTTTGCAGACAAAATTTTGTCATCTCTATTAGTTGGACGTTCTGGAATAGTCAGACATTGTAGTTATTAGGTCTCCACAAATCATAAGTGATAACTCCCGTGTAGAAAAGTTTGTAGAAGAAATTGAAAAGATAAAACCAAAAACTCCACCAGAACATCTACCACCAGTCTGAAAGACATCCATGGAAACAGTGCTGTGGGATTTCACATTTACCATGTTATTGACTTCTGCATCATATATGTTCCATTCACGATGAAAAATTCTATAAATTTACACGGCCGTGAAAACAAGTAGGTTTGACTACTTATGGAAAGCAACAGTCTGGGTGTGGCTTCAGTTTCTTTCTTTTTTTTTTTTTTTTTTTACTAAAACGTTATTGTACAGAATTAATCTTTATTAGCTAGTTTTAATATGTGCAATTGTATCCACTGGAAGGGAAGAGAGGAGAAACAACAGTCGAGTGCATCTGTTTCCAAATATTTGATTGGATATGGTTCAAACAGTCTGCAGCCCAACTCTTACAAGAAGAGGTGCTCTTATTAAATAATACAAGTTCTTTGTATATGGTCTTGCACCTGCTCTTTTTAGTGGAAACCACATTTATGCTGTTCTTCATCCCTATGATGTTTCTAAGCCATAGCAGCTAAGAGTAAGGAACCTAGATTTGGTGCTCCAAAATGCAACACCTATAAATCCATTGTTGTGGATGGTTGGGAGTGACTAATTCAGTGCATTTAAAATTAATAATTGTACTTACATGCTCTGAGTTTGTAAGGACACATTTTTGTTGTTGCTGCTATTGAAACCAAACTACATTTAATATGGAATCATGTTTTTGTAGTTACTGCTGCCATTACATCTGAACTACATTTAATATGGTATCAGCTAAACAAATATAAGCATCCTCACATCCGGATTAGCTCCATCCACCCTTGGGCATTAAACTGATTTTGCTATGATTTATTTCTATATGGATATAGAAGGACATTCTTTTATAGCCTCTAGATTAAGTTCAAAGTTTAAGGCAGCATGCTTTTGAATCTTAGTTGTTTCTGAATTTTGAAAAACAGTTGTTTCTGTTTTGAAAACCTTGCCACCTGTAGCCTCCGTCTCCTCTCATGGAAGTAAGCCCCTAGATTCAGGGCATTGTGCCCAAATAACTAGAAGTCACCCACACTGCTTCCTTGTATTTCTCACTTTTTGAACCATGGTACTATCAGCAGAATACCAGAGAATACAAGTATCTTCAAATACTCAGAAGTAGGCTCTTCTCAAGAGCCCTTACCAGTAATGTAGCTCTGCTCCCATTGAAGTTAGTGGGAGTTTTATTACTCTCTTGGAAACAAAAAAAGAAAGAAAAAAATATCCAAGGCTCAACTCAGGAAACGTTATGCACTTCTGCAAAATTACTCATTACAGAGAGAGTATAGAGTTTTCCTCTGATCCTCTGATCCGAGAGGCCAGTTAATCTTCATCTAATCCCTCCCTGATGCTGTTTGTTTTTTCGCTTATTCCAAATGTCACCCAAAAGTTCTGACATCACCCACATGCCATAACCACTCTCCTCCTATGGCAGAGAAAGAAGAATTTTCTCCTCCAGTGAGGAATTACCAAGATGAACGACTGATGAGCTTTTCAAATGAAGACTATACTTGGTGAAGAATTACCTGATGAGGGTTACGAAGCCCCAGAACTACAAAACTGATCGATCGTTCAAAACAAATTTCTGAGTTATAGCATTTGTTAATTTTAAGCATAATTGACTTGTGAAAGTCATCTGGCCTAAGAAGCCATGATATGACATGCTCTAGCACACACCAATATGGAGTTGTGGCTGCATACCACAAACAGACCACAAACGTAAGAAATCAACACACAAGGTTATTTTTAAATCTGTTTCAGAGAAACTGTTTGAGGACATAGGTAAGAGGGTGTGTTTGTATTCGTTTTAATGGTTCCTCACATAAAAGGACAAATTTTTTAAACAGTTTTTTTGTTTGTTTGTTTATTTGTGTAGTGCAGAGAATTCCTGGAGGGAAGACTAACATTTATGGCAATGCCAGTCAAAGTATTCTGTCTCCGTTCCCAAGATCATCCCTCCAACTAAGGAAAGCAAGAAACAAAAAGCCTCATCCGCCAAAAGCCCAAGTCGTTTCTATTGTTGATTCCTTTTTAAGCCAATGATACTGAAGCCTAGGGCAAGTGCTAACCAACTAAGTTCCACATTTTAGTTTTCCAGACAGCCATCCACACAAGGTTTTGAGCTTTACAAACAACTAAATCAGCCTTTAAAAAAAGAGTTTGTTTTAAACTGATCCAACTAAACTATGAACGTGATCAAGTATTACTCAAGTGCTGCTTTTCAAAATGCAACAGTTCAAACTTTCGATTCAGATTGGGAAGAGCTAGACTTACTGTTGCTCAAGGTGAGGCCCCAGGCAGCAATGCTTATTTTCTCCTCCACTTTATTTTATAAATGCATCTAAAGATCACTGTGACTGGACCAGTAAGTTGAACTATGAAAAACAATCAATACCCATCATCACTACACACAACAGCAAACATTAGAAATACGCACATAAAGCACACATATGGTTCCTATGATATAGGCCCTTCAAAGTGAGGTTCTCTATTTACAGGCAGTACAGCTCCCATCCATCATAGCAACTTATGAGCACAACAGGCGTTTAAAGCTGAAAATGTTCTTACCCTGAAAAAGTAGCCTTGTACTAAACAAGGCAGCAGATACTTGGTGCTATTGATTTGGGCAGAACAACCCTCTCAGAAGCATTCATACACTGGTTTTGTTTTCAAAACTTGAGGAAGAGAAATTTGATTTTCATAGGCCTTAAACACTTATTAGGTTTCTAATTCTAGGACTCAAGCCCCTTCCCCGCTCCCTTTAGAGCTTTTTCAAAATGGAAAGGACCGGCTGCAACCTTCTTTTGCAGAAACTTTCTAATGGAAACACCAGCTTCCTTGCACACCCACTCAGATGAACACAAGCTGTGGCAATTTGTCATACAGGAATTTCACAGCATCCCAGACTTCTTTCCCCACCTCCAACAAGCTAGTTAACTTTATTCTATGTTCTTAAAATTTGTGACATTAATGTGTTTCAGTATTTCATTGAGCTCCAAGTATTTGAAGCACTGTAGTTTTGTTGAAAACTGCATAGGAAAGAGAATTCTTTTGGCTATTTTTTGAGTAACCAGAGATACCGAAAATTCAAAAGTCTGCTTTTGGTTTGCATTAAATTTACCCTACCCTTTTTCAGATGAATTTAAGACAATGGAAATAAACTAGATACCTTACCAGTTTATACCCAGATAGGAAAGGATCAGTCACTGCGAAAACTTTCTACCACTTACTGTACAGTCGGCAGGACCTACCAACTCCTGATCGATCCTATTTAATTCACCATGCTAGAAAAGTGTACGCTCCCTTCATGCTTTACAATGGAAAAACTAGATTTTAAATAAGTAATTTAAAAATCCCCCTATATGCATCCCAACAGCAAAGAACACAGTTTAGCTCAGCCACATTGGTAAAATTAGGTAGACAGTTTTGCTACATTGCTTTTTGAGTTACTTGCCCATCAGAGCATAACTTCCTTAAAATGTATTCACATTTTTCCCCAAAAAAAGTTCAACCCACTCACACTGAATGGTTTTTACTGCTCGCACACACACAAAAAAAAAAGGTATCTGGAAACAGTCTGCTTTCTGGCATACAGATACCTTGGAAATCAAATCAAAGTGAGATCTGGCATTTGTGTATATACAGAGAGTGGCTATTACTCACACCTTGCTATGATAATATGACTTGGCAACTACAGAGAGTCAAATGCCTTCCCCCTCCTCCCTTCCATATTGTACTGCTATAATTGGTCACCAGTAATTTGACATAGAAAAGGTTTGTATGTTCGCACTCAGCTGGCGTGTGTCCAGACAAGGTCTGGGGAGGGAGAACTTCCTCACAAGAGTCGTTGCTAGATGCACACAGTTGGAAGAAAGCCTGTGAGACTGCAGATTAACAGTCTACAAAAAAAACCCCACCCAGACTGTGTTGGCCAGCTGAAAAGCTCGTCCACAGATTTCGAACCAGTTTGTCAGACGCTAGACCTGGTAGTGTCCGAGACTAGCGGCACAGCTCTCTTTCCAGGCTGCTTAGATAACAACTGTGCGGCTAACAGGATGGACTGGGAGAAGTTATTTTAAGTTGCAATTACTAGTTCATATCTTATCAAAAGAGCTGGATGTGCATAGTCGTTGCTGCTAATAGCTTCCCTTCCTCTTCTGAAAGAGCAACAAGTATTTTATTCATGGCAACTAAAGATAGAGTAAATAGTACCGGTGAAGGGTTAGGTGCACTCTGCTCTGCCATCACCCCAGTGAACCCCAGTACCTTCCACTCTTCTTGCAGGCAGTCCGGCTTAAACAAGTTTGAACCATACCTCTCTTTTTCTTGTACAAATACTTAACCAGCCTCTTTCTTACAGTGACAACGTATCCAACTAAACCACCATGTGCTCAAAGCCGAAGTCTGCACAAGAAGCCCTCTCTCTTTAGCTGAGGGCTGGGTAGTCACAACTGCACGCAGAAGGTGGCAAAGTACTTTGCACTTTCCAAGCCATCACTGAGCGGCTGGGGGAAGTGTTAGAAATCACAGCGAGAAGGAAAAGTGGCACTACTGCACATCAGACGAGGCAGAGCTTCAGAGAGGGTCAGCAGCAGGATGACGGAGAGCAAGGTGTTCTCCATTTGCTATACGCAAACTAACTCCAATATGAGAACAAACATCTGCGTCAGATCCAATATTAAAAGTCATTGCCATAGCACAGAATATTCTTCAGCAGGCAAGGTTAAGTGTTGAAGGACAGCCTGACCTTGCTACAAGTTCATCTAAAGTCATAAGGCTGAATGAGGAAGTGGGGCATAAATAAATAAGTTTTTACTTGCCGACTCCTTACACAGCTACACCTCGGCAATGGATTTCTCTTAGAACAGTCACGCAGCTGTTTCTAACAGCAGAGACTGGTCATCATAAATTTTATGCTCCCATACTGGTGGCACCTACAGTTTAGGAACAATGGTCCCATCAATCCTCCAGACCCACTACTGGCTACCAAATACAGTATTTTCCATCAAGTATTTAATGAAATTAATTTTAATAGGATTTTATAGACCAGCTGCAATCACTTACTGCGGCCTTTCAGACTACTGTGACTTTCAGAAGTCAGGCATTATGTTACTTATTTTATTTATCATTGGAAAACCCCACATGGGTAAAAAGGTACATATGGCACCCAACCACCACTGAGAGGTAAAGAACTGGGAGCTTTCCAGCTTTCTAAACTAGGTTCTGGAATATTTTGTTATAGTTTCGGTAACAAATTGTCGAAGAAGCTACTGTGAGGCTTTGTCTTTCTCTAATACTTACATTATGATCTGTTCCCCCTCTCCCTGAAAGAAAACCCACCAAAAGGTTGCAGGATTTTTTTTTTTTTCGTGGCAATAAGATGCTGCTCTAAGACTGTGCCACACACAAACTGGATGAGCAGCCAACTGCTGAGTGGGAGGCTCATTAAAAAGGGCCATTTGCTTGCCATATGTCTCTTTCTTCTAGACAGACTAATTCTAGTCATTAGAGTTTTAACCAGAAATGCAGATTAGCAAAGCGACTTTTTGTTAAAATGGCACCAGAAATTTTCCTAAGCATCAGAGTATTGAGAACCACTCGGTGCTCAGACTGAGTTACTGGTGAGAAACGAGAGCCCTGATCGCAAAGTGGGACTGGCAGAGCGCCTCATCCTTGCACGGCCGGCACTTCCCAACCTCCCGTAGGGGAGCCCCAGTCCCACCACCTCTTCCTGCTCCTGCCCTCCACCGCCACCCAGGCTGCTGCTGCTATTGTCTCCTGCTTCCCCCCGCCACCACCATCTCCCCCTCATTCCTCTCTCTCCCTACTACTGCCGTAATGTTTCCCCCGCTCATTCCCACCCCCAGCAGGATGACTACAGGAGTATAAGCTGACAAGATCAGCCAAGCTTCTCTGCTACTGAGAAGCCTGTGCCCTGTGCTCCCAGCTTGGGGAGGCAGCACAAGCACATCTGCTCCCAGCCATCTACCTAGAACAGCTCTTCCAGACCTTTGGGTCCCTGCTGTCTATCTTCAGCAGTGCGGGTACTACCACACCAGTGGACGAACACAGGTAACCCACAGGCATCCATAGGCTTCCTGCAGTGTGGTAGTGGTCAGTCCGCAGGAATCAAATTGACAAAAAGGAAAACAACCAATCAACAAACCCCAATCCCTTAGGATTTCAAGTGCATCTCAGCCTCTTTTTTAGAATCAGATAGAGCAGTTTTTCAGATAGGAACATATGCATACTAGATCTTATTATAAATGCCAGCCTCTCTTCTATTTACATACTGTTTTAAGACACTACCAGTCTGAAGTCAAACTCAGGTTCTCCATTAATTTTAGTTAGAAAGTTTGTCTAAATTCACATTATGTTTCTATAGCAACTGTCCTCCTGGAAGATCCAAAAGCACCTCACAGCAAAAAACTGATTCCATGAACAGCTACAAGTAATGATCATTTCCCCCATCTAACACCCCAACAACATCTAGAGAAGGCTGAAGCTGATTTACGATCACACTGCAACCCTCATTCCTACTCAAAGTCTCTCTCATCCCACATGCCAGGATAAGCTGTAGCTCTCCCCTTATACCGACTCTGAGGAATGCATCCTCCCCAGCAGCTTGTTCTGGGTTTCCAAGTCACACTCATAAGAATCTCTCAACTCAGACCCACGAATCTTAAACACAGCACTACTTTGTTTTTCTTCTTTTTTCTGGCGATGCCATTTGTGTAGCAAATGTCTTAATTCTCCCCACACACTTTGAACCCTAGTAATTAAATTAGCAGGGACACAGTAGTTAAAGAACTGGATTATGCAAGCCACCCCATCCATCCATCTTACCAAGGTTTCACTTTTCCCAACAAGCTTCACAAGAGTCCCAGTTGGCCTACACAGCCTTTATTTTTTGAGTTTGGAAACGCAGAGGCCCATGCAGCATTTTACCAGAGACGGCTTTCCCCAATCAGTACTTCCTGCTTAACACT
>NW_009206015.1:0-31430 GCF_000690835.1 Fulmarus glacialis | reverse complement strand
GATATGCATCTCACACTTGCCTATGTTCAAAAGGCTGTTAATGGTAAAAAAAACAAAACAAAACCAAAAAACAACAAACAAACAAAAAAACCAATCAGAAAACAACCAAACCAAACCTAGTCTTCTGGCAGAAGACAACAAATACACTTCCCATCATTTTGATGAAGTCCTTCAGAAACCTTCAGATGTGATCATGCATCCTAATCACATGTCCCTCTTCCTTTTTCGTGAACACGTGCGGCCACCGTGACAAAAACAGGACCTTTCACACGATGAGCTGGTCCACACACACACTAAAAGAGGGATCAGGTGAGCACTGTGAAACAAGGCAACAAGGAACAGACGCAGCCGGCTTGAATTATTTCAGCCGCCCAAATGCAGCCAGCCAGCCTTGGCTGGCTATTCCCAGCCTACTGCAATACAGAATTCATGTGAGATGAACCGGAAAAGGTTGAACTGGTGACAAATATTTAAAGAGCGTGCTGTGAAGGTGACTCCCCCGAAAAACATAACCTTCTTAGCATTTAGATTTAAAAGGTCTTTCTTACTCTACATAGGCTATCAACCATCCAAGATGACAGTAGCATCTGTCAGTGTTGCAGATTTTGTGACAGGTGGCTCACCAGCCAGGCATCCCTAGTTTGAGGACACTCATGAAAGCCCCCGTACAGAATACACATGTACACTGTATTTCCTTCTTCGCCCCTGCTCTGCCCGCCTTTGGGATCAAACTGCACACTCTGGTTCAAAAGAAGAGTTGAGTCTCACCTGCAGTAAAAGGAACCAGCGGAAGAAACGGAGCTTCACATCTGTACATACAGCCGTGAGGGAAGTAAGTGCAGACTTCAGTTTCCCTCTAATGCTTAGGTCCTTCAGAATGAGAAGTTAAATACCCATGTTTCTCCTATCCAGTTAAGAATGGTCACCTTTGCTATTAGTGTTAATAGCTTCCCACACACACACTGAAACAAGTTAATCTCTGCCAACTGAGAACAGAAAATCTCTGCACAACAGCTCACGACAGAGAAAAAAGCCAGTTTTTCCACTCCTCGAAGTTTCAAAGCTCACAGAAGTGCCTTTCCCTGACACAGCAGAATTACTGTCTTGGATCACAGGCTAAATTAAACACACAAATTACATTCTCCATATAAACAGAGTTATACATGGCTTAAATAGCATGGTTTTATTTTCCTATTGGCACCAATTGGTACAGTAGTTCAGTCGAAGCTTAAGACATCCGTGATGTCAGTTGCTTTAATAGGCAGCACTGACGTGACAGGCTCTTGTTCCCAGACGTGAAGTGTGCTGGTTTCCATGGGGAGGATGCTGACCGAAGAATTCCTACCGCACTTCCTATCAGTTGTTTTGAGCAGCAAACACTGGCTCCCGGGGGGTGGGGGGAAGTCTGTTTGGACATCCAAAAATTCACAAGATGACATCATCCCATGCGACAGATTTCTCTGCAGCTCCCTCCCCAAACACACGTGACCTATCAAAACCCCTGCTCTACATTCCTGCCAGCTGGGTTCTGTATTTGCAGAAGGGAAAGACATTCATAATTTTTGCCTTGCTTGTTTGCCATGTTAGCTCAGTTGTAACCGTTCCCCCAGAAGCAAAAGGGACAGTCAGTCTAAAAGAGATTTCTTAGACTAATCATAGGAAGCTCATGGCAATTTCTTCCCTCCCAAATTCCCATGCAGATTTAGACCATGTAACAAGTCAGAGTATCAGCGAAGGAAAAAAAGGGGACGAACTTGAGACAAAGTGAAACCAAAGGCAGAAGAGACAGCCAAATGAAGTTAAAAAAAAAAGTATGCAGTAAACCATACCCAAATCCCCTAAGCGTTAAGGATTGTAGTTCTCTGCAAAAGTCTTTATCTGGTATTAGCATGCACTACGGTCCGGGTAAGAGTAAGAATCATGGGATAGTTGCATTGGTGACTGCATCATTCTTTGTAACGATTTCACAGCAGTGACACATGCTTGCTTTCTTCTGCACCTGCTACTCTGTTCACATGAAAACACAAACCCCAACTTCATGCACCAAAGTTAAGTGAGAGATTAACAAAAGGCATCATTATCCATATGAACTATCAAGTCAAAACATAGCACTTTTCAGCTCAAACAGATTTTATAAAAATTCTTCCGCAAGGTTTGCACAGAACGGAAAGCATCTATTTTTTTACTGATTAAACAGTGACCATGGCCTTTACAACTGCCTTCTCTTTATTCTCTTCTCCCATCAAGGGTCAACTTCGAGGCCAGATTGGTGGCATTAAATCTGTAAAATTCCTACTTTAGGAAAGCAGGTGTGAAGTTCCAGACTTGCTGTTACAGACCACAGGCTAACAGACCCTCTTTGAGCTTCTAACTACCCTCAAAGTTTTTTAACTGTATGGTTTTCTACGTGCCTGAACATCTACTTCAGGGTAGGAAAGGTAAAGCAGCTTCACACTTAATTCATGCCTTGTTCAGTGCCTAGAAACAGGCAGCTCATCTCTACCCCAACCTCGCTGGCAGGAGCTTCCCAGCTGGGTAGGCTGCAGTGTACATGCATCTCCCCCTTTTAAAATCCTTAAGTTATACCTCATGAAAGAGGACAACAGCTTCCTCTTGGAAACTCAAGAGCCACATTCCCATTTTCCTTGTAGCTAGTACTTAGGGCAGCCTCAAGTGATCAGAAACGTGGGATCGGTCTGGAACCTCAAGTACAGCCCTAAATACACCTCAAATTCCCAGTGGGGATCAGCCTTTTCCTCTCAGCTTCCTAGTGGTTAAGTTAGGCAGCTTTTAAGACCCTTCTCCCAAGCACTTAAGTCTTTCTAGCATCATGCAAACAAGCCCAGCACTCCACTGTACCAGCCAAGAGCTAAGGCTAAGTAATTCAAGCAATGCCAAGCAAATCCTGTGTGATTTAGCCCATTTCCCAGCCTTCTGGGAACCAGTTTCCTGGCTGCTATTCTACCCTTGCCTCAACTGCAATCTTTCAAAAAGTCATCCTCTCCAGTTCATTTCTTTTGTACAAGCCTCTAGAGTTCTTTCCTAATTGATGCAACTCTGATCAGCTTCTTTGCTGCGCACAGAGATCTGAAACAAGCAAACAAAACAAAAAAACCCCACCTTATAGTGAATGCTTATAAGGTCACAGCTGAATTTCAGCAAGTTGCAAGTTTGCAGACTTAGAGTAACAGCCAAGAACTGTGGAAGTCTGGAGGAACATGTGATACTTCGAATCATCAGTTGTAAAAGCTGCAAGTTTTCCTTCTCTCCTCCTACTCCCTTTCCCTTCTCACAAATAAAACACAGAAAGCTCAATGCTGAGGCAAACCTTAGGGTTTTTTTTAAACAAGGGTAAGATTATACTCGTGCTGAAGTCAAAGTAGAGGACAGCAAGACAGCTGTATCTAAAACCATATGCCTCTTTCCACCTAGTACCTCACTGAGATAGTATTGAAAAATATCACTATCATCAAAAGCTTTTGTTTCCTTTAGGGCACCAAGCAAATCCCATGAAACCAAACAAATTTTATAGATCAAACTGGTGTCTACAAACCACAAAATCTTATTCCAGGTTGGAAAGCAAGAGAAAATGCAGGTATTTTCTTTCCATGAACTTCTGGGACATAATCAGACTCTTCCTTCATTACTTGGAATAATGCTACCCTGTGAACTAACCCTACTGTTCTCATTACATCAAAGAGCAGCAGCCTTTGAGAGCTGCAGACTCTACAGCAGTTTCAGACATTTCAGATGGGCCAGGCGGCAAAATTAGAACGTGGATGGGAACTAAAACAGAGTTGAATGGGGTTTCACCAGAAGGCTGAATACAGACTTTGATATATCCAGCCACCAAACTGAACGTCAAGCAAATTCTACAAATTCTGTAGGTGACTCCAGAAACTTCTCATAGACATAAGGTTGTATATATACAAAGAGAGAAGCAGTCTCACAGTCCGCTGATTTCAATTTATGAGGATGATAGCTTTAAGGAAACTAGATACTGCAAAAAAGCCTGGCTGACTCCAGAGAGATGAAGTTGAGAGTGAAAGATTCTCAGCAGTGCAACCTGATGAAGAATTGCACACTGCGATTTCACTAGAAGCTAAATTTGAACTATCTCCCCACACTGAAAAGGTATTTCTGATTCATAGTTTGCATTCTGGGAAGCTGCCGGCACACAATACTAGAAAGCAAGTACCGTATACACTCAGAACAGACTCCTTGGGCTCAGGACAAACTGCTCAATCAAAAATCAAGTAAGCAAGCAAGCAAGCAAGCAAAAAAACCAAAAAAAAAAAAACAAACCCCAGGAAGACATATGTATAAACTCCTTAATAGTTATAAAACAAAATGCAAGGTAGAAGAGATTCTCCAATACAGGTGGTCAGACAAAAGGGGAATATTTCATTAAACTTAGGTAAAAAGCTGCTACTTCACCAGACTGGCTAATGGGGGGAGATAAAGGAACAGGAAGAACATCTGCACCCACAGGTGCAAAAGAAATAAGCAATTTTTGCCAGCAACTTCAGTGCCTGCATTTTGATCCTGTGATTTGATATTGCACTGTAGATCAATGGAGAGGCATTTGCCAAAATTTAAACACGCACAGAAAAATGGAGTAACAAACAGATAGGACCATGGTGAAGTCTGACAGCAACGAAACTAGTTGATGGTAACTCTCGGGGGAGGCGGGAAGAAAAAAAAGAAAATTTAAGAATATACATATTTGCTCATGTATGGAAGAACAGTTCATCCATTATTTCAGGGTGACATGTTTGAAAAATCCAGGAATACAAAAGACAGTCTCCAAACTACAAAGCCATGATTGCCTAGAATAGAAAAACTCTGTCTTTGGTGGGGAAAAAGGAGATAGCAATTAAACTAAAAACAAGCAGATAAATATATTTTAAGGAGTAATGATTTCCCTGACAGAAAAGCATGGAATGATGCTATATGGGCAATTACAAGTGTTTCAGACATTACTGATCTCAGACTTAGAGCTGAAGAGGCACACACTGGTCACGAAAACGAGTGAAAACGCCTTCTCACTCCGCAATAGCCAGGCACTACTCTACAATCAGACTTTTAAATGAATACCGAATAGACTTTCTTCTATTTGTTTATGGGAAGAAAAGGGTTGCAATTCTCCGGAAACTTCACACAATCAAGTATTCAGAGCTACAGAAGTCATATTTCTCTTTTAAAAGCATGAAGACTATATGCTGGTGGCAATGCTTTTATTAGCAGTACCTGTGAAGAAAAGCTTTCAAACTTCTGACTGCTTTTCAGACCACACAACTTTTTTCAAGGAAAAAAAGCCACAAAACAAAACTTGGATACTGGTGGGTTAAACATGTGGGTTGGTTTTCTCCTGAGGACATACGTTCATTAATCGTTTACCAGCCCATAGACACATGGCAGCCTGCCTCTCTCAGAGGCACTGCACTTGGTCCCTGTTCTCTGGAAGTTATATTCAATTGTACAACACAAAAGCCCCAGAACTATGTGATAGTTGGGTGCCAGCTTAAGTTCAAAGCAAAACACAAATGAAAATGCAAAACGCATTTCGTATCAGGGAGTGGTGTACCTGTTGGCTGGAAAGGACTCACCTAAGTAAGTTCCCTACTCCAGAGCAGTGTCCCTCCCTGTCTTAGATCTCACCCACCCCTTTGAACTTAAAAATTACCCCATCAGAGCCGTACTGCTCCACTTACACAGAAGAACAGGCGTAGCCCTCCCTGACACCACCCCCTGTTCCCAAGGAGGCAAAGCCCCGGACAAAGGGCTCTTTGTCCAACACCACCTCCCTTGACCAGCAGACAGCATTAAATGGCACTTGAGGGAGCGAAGAGTCTAAATTGAACCTAAGACAAGGAAGCACCCCCTCTGCCCCCAAAGTAACGCAAGTTGGCAGCAGATACCATAAAGCCATCAAGCAAAGGACGTTTGCCAGTCTAATGTTTGCTCTTCTCTCCAGGGCCACAAAGAGAGCCGCACAGCATACTTACAGAAGACCCAACATACTATAAACATCTAAGAGTGCTCAGTATCACCAAAGTAAAAATCCAAGCTCTTCCAGACCTTGGATGCGTCAGGTTCAGGGTGGGTACTGTGCAACAGCAGCTGCTGTCGCCATCTCAAGACAACTAGGAGATGCCTAACTCACACCATACTTCAGTGCTCTCCTCCCTCAGTGTCCAAGGTCTTACGGGACAGCAGTAGGCCTGCTGGGACTGCAAAATTGTGTCTTAGAGGCAGGCATGCCTTTGGACATGAGAGAGAAACTTCTGCAGCTGCACGTTGCAAAATCTCAGGGAGCTCTCCTGCTCCACCGCTGCAAAGGCAAGTTCACTCTTGAGAAGACCTGCAGAGAGTGTCTTCCTCCGTGTTAGCAGGACGCACTGAGGAACAGGCCCATCAGGCACTGCTCCATGATTAACAAATCAAACCAGTAGAAACAGGTTTCAGTAGGACGTTTGTTGTACACCAGTTCTAACACTAGAGAAGGGACTTCTGACTCATTCCCACCCGGCACCCCACCTGGGGAAGGTTCACATGACAAGGCTTTATATTTCCTCATTTAAAAGACATTAAGAAAGCTATCAGTGCACTTAGGTAAGCAACCGGACAGGGCACCAGTGATTACTCTGTATTAGCAATTGCACACCTTCACTATGTGGCAGGGAGGTGTGAGTTCACGGGAAGAGCATTTCCAACACCCCGGATGTCTTACAGTGTGGCACACCCTGGAATAGGGTGTTACTTTCCAACATCTTCATAAAAGTATTTTCTTTGTTAGTTGCTTCTTATGAGCACACAGAGGTATTCCCTTCAAACCCTGGGCAAAGCTGAGTAGAAGCTTGAAGAAGGGGGGAAAAAAAAAAAAAAAAAAAAAAAGGGGGGGGTTCTGTTTTTTTTTTTTTTTTTTTTTTTAAACATCATCTCAAGAGAACAGCTTTGCTCTCAGAAGGGAAAAAGCCCTCAAACGGACAGGAGAGCAAATGAACCACCAGTTGCAACAACAGAGATAAAAGGCCCTAAAAAACAACAGTAAAGGTCCTGTTATGATTTGATTAAACATGGGAGTGAGTATTTGGGACAAAATAACCTAGATGCTGCCAACCCATCCCAAAGTACTTTTTCTTTCATTGCATACACTCACCAATTCTAGCACAGCCTATGAAAGAAAAGACTACGCTGTGCAGGTGAGGGTACGCACGCACACGTGGGTCACTCCACAGCCCTCTGTGCCGCTTTTCCGATACAGAAAGTTTTAAGCAACCACATCCAACTCCATCAACTTTCCGATCAATAATCCGCACACATAAGGAACTGTGGCCACGTAGCACAGGCATTTACAACAGACTGAACCTGGGCTGTTTAGAGTCAGAGCAGAAGACCTCTGCGGCTTGAGCTGATGAATCCGCAAAAATGCTTTTGATGGTTTTGAGCTATATAGCCCTGGAAGGTAACACAAGAAAGGTCAGACAACACCCGAGGGCCACAGCGTTCAAACCCTCAGACAGTGTGTTCAGTGCCTTTCAGTTACCACAGAATACATTTGAGATTTGGTCATCAGCACCCCTGGGACACATCTTCCCCCTCAGGTACCTCTGCAGAGGAATGAGAGGCGTTCTTCTTGCTGAGAAGCAGCACAGTGAAGTCTAATTCTGCAAGATACCAACATGCCCTGTATCTTCCAAATTCAGATCATAAAACAGTAGCCTCTGGAAAATACCAAGGGAGACATTTATCAAGGTAAATATTACAGTGCTGCCTAAGCCAAAACTAGCAGTAACATTTGTCATCCGCTGGAGGGTATGGATGATACACACTCACTTTTAGAGTAGAAATTTAGTATTAAGGATATCATAGTACCGGGAACAATATAAAACTAGTTCAGACAGAAAGCTGGTAAGACCTTCCTATAAGTATCAAGTGTGAATTGTGTACCTGAGGAAAGCAAAGACACCAAAGCAATGTCCATCTGCTGTGACAGTTTACCTTGGACTCTTGAGAAGTCCATTCTCTCACGCCAAGATGGGGCATTATCAGGACAGTAATTTTGATCTGCTCTCCATTCTATATGCACGTGAAGACCTCTTTTGTTTTAGGAGCCAGAAACACATTAGCCATTTGGTTTTAATTACATGAAAATTGAACTTGATGTTACATTAACTTTAGCTTTTACTCTGAAGAGAAGCAGACTGGAAAGAGTATTCAAGAGGGAATGGTTAGACTAACAGCTGTCATATATGACTGTTCTTTGACAGCAATAGCAAAAATTAACCATGTCAGCCATCCCCAACAGAAACAACCCAGGGAAAGGACTATCAGCAGGACTGCAGAACTCAGGTTCTGTTAATGATATTTCACTTAAATGTAAAATACAGCATTTTCCTTCTTTAATAAGGCTTTATTGTGTTTAGGTTTAATAAGCGTATCAAAACCTGATTTAGCAAGTAGCGAAATAAGGTTTACTTTATACTCATATATGTACGTGAGTGATGACTTTGTGGTACTTAAGCCCATAATCCCAGGAGAATAACATCAGTTTCAACTTCCCTTCCTGATCAACTGTTGCAACCAAAATCATGCTGCAATTTGCTACATTAAAATTCTGCTAGGGATTTAAAAAAAAAAGTTATTCCATTAAAGCCGAAACAAACATAGAATGTCATTTTAATGAACTCTTACGTTCCAACTCTAAGGGTCATTTCGGTAGGCAGTACATCTTACTTGACAGAAGTTTAAAGTTAAAGCATGCAAAAAGTCAGTCCTATAATCCAAAATTTATGCAGCAATACAGTTTACAAACATTTGCCTACGAGGACATAAAATCCTTCCTCTAAAACCAAAAACTAACGGCTGAGCCCCATATAAACATTTTGCCAACTGTTCTAGTTGTGCTGTCTGCAAAGACGGAAGGCTCTCGCATGCAAACGGAGGGCTGTGCCAGCCAGCTCACGCGGCAATCGCCACCTGATGGCCCTACCTTTCGGCAGCAGCACGTCCTCCTCAGGAAGGTAATGATTCTGGAGCGCTCCCACCTCCCAGCCCTCCCAGAGCTTACTGCAGAGCAGACACCCCAGATAGCTCCAGAGCTAGCAGCATAACCGTGTCAGGTCAGTACCCAGACCAGCAAGTCTTCTTAGGCAGCTACATTAAATTTTGCCTCTTTAGTGCAGGGTTCTGGATCCCAAAAGCAGTAAACCTGAGGCACTGCACAATGCAGCACTGAAAGAGCACTCAGTGCTAGCTTATAGATCTCTGTATGGTACTCCACAGCAGCATAAGTTAATCTTTAGGGTATGGAAGATGTCTCTAAATGCATTTAGATGTTAGCACCCAAGAACCAGACGGCAGTGCTTTGCTAACTAAACCTTCACATGCTTAGACTCATCCCTCCTTTCTTGTAGGCAAGCCCACCAGACACGCTCTGGTACTGTAAGTTAGCACTGACCATTTTTGTGAAGTTCCTTTGGCAGCATCGGAGACTATCGCATATTCATTAAGTGCCCTCACTATATGGTAGTTTCTGAAGTTTCATGTATTTTCATCTCATTAATGAGGGGTTTATGGCAAGGGAACTTTCTGGAGATTGTTTGACAGCAAAACGTATTCTGCCAACCAAACGCACACTCTTTTCCTGCATTAACACAAGCCAGGAAGAAAAGCACATTGATACTTTTGCAGTATCTTAGGGGACAGATTTTGATTTTGCTGGTATCTATGTAAATTTAAGCTATGAATGAATGGAAGTATGAAGAGTCAGGAAACCCTGCTTAGCAGATCTTTGTTAATTTCTTTAAAAACTAAGAACCAAGCTTTAGTAAATCCCTTAAGATCCAATCTTCTTTCATGCCAATAACCATTTTATTTTCTGTTCTCCTTCTTCCAGGAATAACAGTAAGGATTTTCAAAAATGGCATTCAGTTTGAAGGAAGTGAAGTGTTTATCTGGCCACAGCACTGATGAAGCTTATGCAGCCAGGAGGTGGGGGCGCGGGGGAGAACAAACAAAAAAACCCAAACCCCGATGTTAATAAGCACAAGCACTAGAAACTTTATACTAAGAAAGTTAAATTCAGAGTTTTAAAGCCACGTATATTATGACACTATATGCTATCAGACCAAAGCTTTTAAATGCATCTTAAAAAAATTAACCTTCCAGAAGTGAACTCCCAGGAGAAACAGTATATAAGAAGGCAACTCGTGTAAGTTTCATCACTGAAATAGGGTGCATCGCTGCAGTTGCAGCACTGGTGTGACTGAAATAAAACATTTCAGTCAGCTCCTGTACAGCACACCCTCATTGCACCAACATTTTAAAGGAGACCGTAAGAAAGCCGAGTAGATTCTCAGTTGACAACTGGCTATACAGAAGACCAAGTAAAACACTAAGCCCACGTCTTTGCTTCATAGCCATGGCTCTTTCAGGTCATACTTTCCAGCTTTTTAAATTTTTGTATCTACTGCAGTAAAATAAACACTTCCCACTCATACAGTATTGTTCTATTCAGCTCATGAATAAGGACATTAAGCAGTAGGAAACAGTATTAAAAATAATTTCCTAGGAAAGTAAAAATAATTTGAAATCATAAAATAAATATGGATTAGTTGCATCATATCTACTTGGAGCAACAGCATTACTGCATCATCCAAAAAGGCAGACAGTGAAGAGGAACTACTGAGGAGCATTAGTGTAAAACTGCAGTATTATTACAAAGGATCCCTGGCTTTTAACATGGAAATATTAAAAAATCCCCTCCAGCTTGAGTATGCAATGAAGTGTAAAACCCATTCCATCTTTGACCGAACATTTCAAGGCATTTTCAAACTTTCACACTTTTGTCCCCACATTCACAGATGAGAAGCACGGGCAATTCATTATACTCAAATTGAAACCAATTCTTCTACGTAGCTACGTGTTCTGTCAATGTGCTGCTCAATGAAATACATCTATTTAATAGCCCTGGGAGTAAGTCAGTGTCTCTTGCGCTCCGTAACATCATTAAAAAGTTAAGTCACAGACCCCGGCATCAGAGGCTTAGCTTCACTCTGTCAAATACAGTGATCAGTGTAAGTGGTAGGAAATTCATTATCTTTGAATTTGTATTTCAGGTCAACAGTAGCTTTACCTGCATAATGTACAGGGATTTCTATCTTTGGCCCTATGACGTAGTGACCCTCCTCCAGACTGTGAGCTGTAATTGTTGTCCACTGCCGACATGAATGAATCAGAAGATAATCGCTCTCTCGAAGTCCTTCTACAGTTTCTCCTGCAAAACAGATGTAGGTTTTTAAAAAAAAAAAAAAAAAAAATCACACTTATTGCATGAATTAGGAAAACTTCACAAGCATTTTACTCTTATTGCTGTTTATTTTTTCAGACGTTTTGCTATTTAAAAATCCAATTAAGTACATTTCAATTCTACACAGTATTCATTTTTGCAACGTAAGCACTTTACCTTACAGAAAACCAACATAAAGCAAAACAACTCAGTGCATGAATACAATACCACAGAGATGTAATCCAGATTACTCAGCAGTGGCTCTGGGGCTCCTTTTTTTTTTTTTTCCTTTCCATACCTCTATTTATGTCTATCTCACTCACTTAATACAAATCCTTAAGCGCTCTTTTAATTTTTAAATAAAGGAAAAAAGTACATCTTCGTATGTTGAAAGATCAGCATCACACTACCCTACAGCCACCTGAAGCCAAATCTTGTTCATCACTACGAAGTAATTGGGTATCACACTTGCAGATGCAGAGATTTCAGCTTTGTCATTCTATCCCTTTGCAAGTTACTGCTTAATTAGCCATTCCTATATCCGTAAACTTAATCCTGCCACTTAATGAGAAGGGGGAAAAAAAAAAAAAAAAAAAAAAAAAAAAAGATTAACACACACTAAAGTCTTTCAGAGATAAACTCAAGCAGAAGCCTCCCCAGATAACGTCCAGTTCATCTTTGTAATGCCCTCTCTTGTACTGTGGTGTCTGTCAAATCCATCCCAAACACAGCCAGAGTTCCAGCTCTCCTTTCTTCCCCCGTCCCTACCAAATCCTCTGCATTTCGGCCGAGTACTCTCCCCTCCTCCACTGGTTGCAGTGCCCCATCAGGCTAGAGTGCTTTGCTTGACTTTCCAGCAATTGCAAGAGCCACATTAGACAGACTACTCAAAGTGCCAGCTATACATCTCAAACATGATATATGAACAAAATTTCACAGACCAGGGCATATCATGGCAGACTGCTCCTACATACCTGCAGTCCTGCTCAGTACGCTTTTGCATTAAACACGCAGAAAACAGCCTTTCTCAGGGTGTCTTTAAAGCAGCCACATGAACTTTCAGGAACAGTTAGTAGACACTAAACATGGGCCAAGAATAATGAAGCTTTAAATTTCATTTTCCTTCTCTCCCACCAGCCCTCTGCAGTTACAGCCAAAAATAAAGCAAGTAGTTTAGCCCTGGAATCAAGTTTGGACAAAACCCATCCCCTTCAGCCACTACAACAAACTGCACTTTCTCTTCACTGTCCTCTGATATTCTTAAAAGTCAGTGGAAGAATGAGACTTTCCTCAGCCTGGGGCAGCAGACATTTCCCCTCTTCAGTCTCTGCTGAGGAGAGATACTTCCCATTGAGCTTTTTTTTTTGCCCACACCAGGCAATCTTTTCCACTGTAGGCAACGGCTACTACACACCCCATTCCTGCCTGATTTTATGCTCCCATTCTATCAGAAAGCTCCCTCCTACACGATTCAAAACGCAGCAACTGGTGTGTGTGAGAATTGTTAGATTTTAAATCAGAAGAGACCATTACGACCATCTGCTTCGACACTCTCCGGCCACAGGATTCTGCTTGTTTCCTCCATAAACTTGGATTTGGCTAAACAAGGGAGAGACCCGCCCCAACCCGTAGAGTCCGAGAGATGGACCTCCCTGGGTCTGCTGTCCCACAGCCTGTTAAACCTTAGAAAAAGTTCCTATTTTGCACATTTGGGGCTTTAACTTATAACTGTGGATAAACTGTTGTTACGGGGTTGTAGAGGGGGAACGAGGCGGGGGGAGGGGAAATCAAAAGGTATACAGAGCTCCTTAGTACCAGTTATTCTTGCTCCTATGAAGGTACCATTTCCAGGTTTCCTTCTTTTTCACAGCACAGAAAGTAGCTTCCAGGTAAGCAGGACATTTCAAGAACTGGTTTCCAAGTGCTCCTTGGACCAACGTCCCTTGGCAGCCCAGCCAGGCAGACAGGCTGCCAAACTCCAGTTCCTGCTCCCTGGGAAGCACCACCCTCCACCCACAGTGCGCGGCGAGAAGGGTCCTTGGAAAGCCTCGGGAAGAGAGGCAAAACTGCCATGCAGCACCAGAGAACTCTTTGGTCCCATCTATATCTTGAAGGCAGTTCAGATATATTTGCTAGAGTCGTCATGCACTTGCTAAATTTTACCAAATCATCCGACCTTGACCACCTCTGAGTTTTCTGCTCACAGGGCAACTCCTAATACGTATAAAAATTATCTTCAGTTTGCTGCAACGGAGGTTTACAATTTTGGGGGAAAACACAATAATAATAATAATATATGGTGTTATTTGAAACTCATGTTTCAGTTCAGAGAGTTACACTCATGCTTGCTATAATCCATGGCAACAAGTAATTATTCCACCCCACAACAAAATAAAACCAATGACACCTAAGGGAAGAACCAGTATTTTGCTAGTTTCACTGACAGTGGTAAACAAATTTTGAAGAAAATACAAAGCATCTCTGGTATGCTTTTTCTCTGCCTTACAATCTGTATGTATAATTTCAGAACGTTACCTAAAGGAAGGCTGGATTCTACATCCAGGATTGCAGGGAAATAATTACAGTATGGGTCACCCTCAAAGAGTCTGAGAAAGACATTCTCAGGAAAATAAAGACACCCATTATGAGAAGGTGCTTCCAGTCATGGCTCACATGCCACGATCTGTTTCAGTGGTTACTCCACTAAAACTTAAGTAAGAGATTACTAAGGCAGGCCCAAGAGTGACTATGTAATGAAGTCTGCAGCTGGAAATAGCTGTATTTTTTAAAACAGAACCTTGGAAACCACAATTCTTGTTACACCAATTATTTGCTCCAACCGATTACAACGGAAACGAATTTTGTGCTTTGCCACGGGAGACTGAGCCGAGGAGAGAAGGTGGAGCGGATGCAATGGGGAGTTCACGGTCCCTCTGGCTCCCTCACAACAGGCAGGTCTGTCCCTACCAAGCCCTGATCTTTCCCAACCATGGGCGAGCCGGATTCCTGGGGCTGCTTTATAGGAAGAGGCTCCTTGTCACCAAAGGGATTAATGGACTCACAAAAACACCTGGCTAACGATGGCCTCCATGCCACAGGAGGAAATACAAGGAAGAGTCAAACGTGACCGAGGACAACAGAACATGGCGATACATACCTTCTTCTTTCTTCCATTTTCTTCTAGTCTGCCTCCCCCTGTAAGACTTGCTCGCTGCCTTTGAAGCAGTTCCTCCTGGAGAGGAGGACCTTTCAGGCAGGAGATACCTCTGACCCTAACTACACAACTCAGTTCCCAGCCCAAGCACAGCCCAGACTCAGACCTTTACGCTTTTCTCAGCCAACCGTACCTTGCAAAACAGCCACACGTACCCAATCTGATTTTTTCCCCTGCCTCAGTAACACAAGTTATGCAAGCCTTTCATTAATCACATTTTAACTACGTGGGAGAGAACTCAGCAGTCCTCACATCCACCAACTATGCAACTCGGTTCTCACCTATTCAACATACTCCTACACTGCTGCTTACACAAAAATCAGACGCCATGAGAAAACAGAGAACACAGGCCACTCATCTTTAGTAACAGTTTTGTCTCTTATGATCAAATATGGATTAGCTCTATCTTCTCATCCTCTCCTCCCCGCCCCACATGCCTGCAATATAATTAAACCACTACAAAGAATCTACAGGCAAATACTTGTGTTGTTTTTTTCCCCCAAATAAAAGTCAGAGAAGCAATGAACTATCACATGCAATTCCCCACCCTTCCCCAAGTTGCCTACCTCTTTCCAAAATATGAGTCAAGTTTATTCATAATAATGCCTGAGACGAAGAAACCCGTGATTCGTTAACAGCGCCTAAGCCTGTTAATAAATAGCTTCAACGCCCATCCTTGCCTGACAATAAAAGCCTCACACCTCTGAACTGAAAAGTTAGCCGGTATGTTCCTACACAAGCTGTCCTCCTAGAAGCACTCTGACCACAACCAGTACTTGGGCTACTTCATCATGCATCACTGAAGCAGCACTGCAACAGCTATTCATGTGTTAGTTGTAATTAAAGAATGGTAATACATCTTATTTACATGATCCATTACCACACGATTCCTAAAAACTACAAATAATTGCAAAGCCCACTATTTTTCAAGGGCAATTGCAGAGGGAACACTGACCCCAAAAGGAAAATTGTTCACATGTTGATACAGTTAGTAATAATTAAAAAAAAAGGTAATTGCTTAATCAAGATTCCCATGCTTATTAAACACCACCTACATTAAATGCCAATACTTCTTGAATAATTCCTACCCGTTCCAAAACTGGATCACCCACATTTGTCAAATCTTGGCTCTGTCATTGTAAACACTCCAATCTCAAATTAACAGTTAAAAACTGTAGCAAGACTGAGAGCAGGATACCTCAGTCTACAAGTTCGGAGATGAATTTCTGTTCCCACGCGCAGCTTTTCAGAACCAGATGAGAAAACAGTAGTTGGCTACGCGCAGGGATTGAGTTTATATACGGCAACGCTGCAGCACAGAAAGCAGCTCATTTCTTTTGAAGTAAGCACCGACCTCCCTGCAGGTTGTTGCCACCACTTACTTTCTAAAGACGCACACTTTTATTTAGTTTAGCATTTCACAATTTTCAAATGCCCAGAGTAAAGCCTCAAGAGTAGAACCGAAGACCAGTCCAGTTTTGAAGGGTGCGAGCACTCCCACCTCCTCCTGGATCAACAATTAAAGCTTGGCCAGTTACGGTCCATAAATGAAAACTCACGCAGGTTCCACATATGCTGGTGTGCCAAAGACAGCAACGACTTTTCAACACCAACCACTAAAGAAAAATCATGAAAGAAATGAAAAAAAAAAAAAACCCAAAACCCCACCACTTTTAAGGTTTTCCTCCCAGTATTGAGAAACTAACATTCAAGTCACTGCAAAATGTGCAGACCAACATGACTCACTCACTCACAGAAACTACACTGCTAAAAATAAGCAGCGATCTACAAGAATATAAACACTTTATAATGCCACACACTTTGTCATCTTGGCTAAGAGTTTGCATCACTGCCTTAAAGCATAAGCTTTGCGTCTGGAGACATTAAAATAGTAGGCAACGAGCAATTCAGAGAAAGAGAAGTCGTCGCATGCAAGGTCCAGCAACGTAACAGATACCATTTACACACGCCAGATGAACTAGATACCATCTCCTCCTGCCAGGAAGATGGTTATGGAGACATTCTTCTCATCTCATTCATCACAGAAGACTGTAAAGTGAGCTGAATGCTGTCCCTTGCACATCAGTTCAAGCATGCAGAATTTGCTCTTCCTGGAACAAAAAGGCTGACAGAAAGGAGCTCATGAGAAACTTAAGATGGCTTTTGTGAAATAGCTGGTGAAGAAGATGCCTGTGAAACCCCAGGAAAAACTCATCAAGACTTTGGGCCATGTGTTTTCATTAAGCCTAAACACCATCTGCATGCCAGTAACAGATGTCGTACAATTAAGTGCATCACCCAGCCTGCCTTGGTCAGTTAAGTAGGTGGTGAGTTTAATTATTCCGTCTAATGTTCCACAATCACATAACATAGGAAAATCTCAGCAACATTAAAAATCATTTCAGTGGGTGCTCAGCCAGGTACCTACAAAACCACACAAATGAGTAACTTCAACTTTATCCCCACTCGAGCTTGCACTAACATTTGCTAGGAATGAAGGGTTAATTTGTGGAAGAGCAAAAAGAAGTGGCTGTCTGGTTAGGTGAGCATGTCTGCTATGAAATAACTACGAAGAACTGTCAGCATGTGGCTAGCGTTACAAGGGAAGACTAGCAACCAAGGTTTATTTTGCAACAACTGGAAGCTAAGAGAAAGCAGAATGATTAGAAGCCGGAAAAAAGAAAGAAGTGAGGTTCTTATTTATCATGCTATCATCGCACTGAGGAGCCTTACATGGCATCTGCTTCACTGGACACGCAGCTTCACTGGACTTTCCCTGGCTGAGGACCAAGCAAGTCATGCATTAAGATACACCTGAACATTATCCTTTATGAAAAACAAGGCAACAGCCCCAGCCAGTATGAAATGAAGTTATAATCTATTGTCAAAAAAAAAAATCAAGACTTCATGGACTTCATGGCTCTGTGCAAAGAGATCTTTCACGTCAGAGGGAGGTCACCCTGACCTGCTAGCACAAATATAAATGCCAGCACTGCTTTTCCACTCCAAAAGAAGGAATCTACAACACTGTACATCAGTCAACTAACAAAAGCTGTCTGGTTTCTGGAAGGGCCAGCTTGTGTTTCTGCAAACATTTGCTAGTCACATAGCTCCCACAGAGGTAACACCTTAAGATGAATTCAGTTTCACCTTACTGGAAGATTCACAGCAGGTAAAAGCTGAAGCCAAGGTCTTCTCTCAGCACACAAGCTGAGGGTTGCCCATCTAAAAACGGAGGAGGGCCCAGGGCCTACTGCTGGCGAGACAGCACACCTGAAGAGACCGCACACCCAGCTGCGCACAGCGAGAACCTGCTAACAGCGGGCATTGCGCACACTAACTTCAGCCTCCTTGGCCATGAGGGTCTGTGAGCATCACAGGTACCTGCAACCTTTCTAAAGCAGGCTTTGTGGAATCACCAGGTGTTAAAACTAGGCTCGGTACCACAGCATCCTTTTGTTTTTTTTTTTAAAAAAAAAAAAAAAAAAAAACCAATCATAACATCTGGGAATCTGTGTCTCCTTTCACTGGTGGGCTCATCCTTTACACAATCTTCAAACAGCACCCAACACTTTGGTTCTTGTTCAGCCAGTTGGTTGTTTGGGCTTCTGATCTCTTGAAATACAAGACAACAAAAAACAAGGCGTAACCATCCACAAAAAAACAGCAGACAGCAACTCCTTGTTCCATACAAAACAAGCAAGCCAAAAAAGATCAAGGTGTACGTCAGGCTGCATCACAAAGGTTTTTCACTGTTAACTTCAATTTAGTCTCATTTGACACAGGGACACATGGAAGTAACACTAGTGCTCAAGAAGCACTGCCCTGAGTACGTTGCTTTTATGTTACTAAGAGTACAAGTTCTTTCAAAAACACACACACAAAAACCCCAAAGTGTTAGCATGGGCAAAACTGGAAGAGAACTCCAAGTAGCCAATTTTCCAATACCTTTGAGGCTTAGCATCTATTTTTATTGGAGCCTGAATTCAAAGAGCAGCACGAATTCTTTCACTTAGGGGACAAGACTGCGCTTCTAAATAACCCCCCCTGGTTTTAATACATGCAATGGAGGAGAAACAAAGGAAATGAGTATGTGACAAGTCAGTAGAAGATGAACCTACTATATTCTATTTGTTAATCAAATACCTGCAGTGCTGTCATACATGCCCATCTGACAGCAGTTGTCATCAAGGGGAGAAAAGAAACAAGTGGGCAAATGCCTTTTTTCCCTCAGAAGCACAGACTCCATCTGAAGTCATCGAGTGGTTTTGCTGTTCCAGGCAGACTGAAACTGCAGCAGTGCACGGGACAGCTTCCATCCAGCTTCCCATCTACCACAACGCCATCAACATACGATCCTTCACCTCCAGCCCTCAGTCGTATTACTGCAGCAACATCTCGCTGGCAGGACAGGTGCCTCTTCTCCTACAGATCATTTCACTAACACATAAAGCTTTCTTCTTTTATAATGCCGAGTTTGGAATTTACATTTTGGGGGAAGAAACACAAAGTTCTTGTTAAGTCTGAATATTCAAATTAGGACAATTTATTTTATTGTATTTTATTATTATTCAGCAGGTCATGCAACCTCTCCTCGTGACAAATAACTTCTATCTGAACTCTGAGGGAGGGTGGAGTGAGGAAGTCAAACCTTTTGTTTTCTGCATGCTGCATCATACTCCAGAGTATCTGTTGGGTACTTATCGATGAAGACATACCTCAATGAATGTCAAAGGCTAATAAATATTAAATTAGGGTGGTTTGCTTGCTTTAAGCTTTGGCACTGTACTCGGTTACCGAGTCAAATCGCAGCGAGCTGTTCAGCCTGCCAGTGCTATTTCTTCCACAAAACTAAAACTTGCACTGGTCTATGATGTAGGTCAGAGGAAAAGTTCATTAGGAGGAGAACAACATCTGAATTTTCCAGTTTGCAGTAGCAACGGGAATTTGTATGGAAAAAATTCACATCCTTGTAACGTTCCTTAAAAAAGGAAGGAAAGAAAACCCCAGAAATATTTCGTTACATGAAGAACCCCACTTGTAGCAACATTAATGAACATTGGATCTACAAGGATTGAAAATTTCACGGGGTTTTTTTGTCACTACGACTGAACAGATGCTTGGAAGAGTTCCTCTTGCATAAAATGCCTGATGGGAGAGAAGTAAAAAGAGCATGTAATTGTAGAAACGCTACTACTACCAAAGAAAAACCTGCTTTGAAAGCCTCTCCATGTTATCAGTCTCACTTTGTCATTCCATACAGACACAAAAAAAGTGGCTAAAAAAAAAAGAAATTATCTAGCTGATCAGACAAACTTCCTTGTTTAAAGAAAAGCAAAACAACTTGCACGGGGGTGTATCATGCAAAGTCTAAATACAGACTACCAGTGAGTTAAAAGGGTAAATATTGTAATTTCTAGGAGCAAATATTGTAGTTTCTAGGAGCAAGATGGAAAAAAACCCAACCAAAACAAACCCAACCCACGTTAAAATTTAAATACCTCAGGGCTATAAAATGGAGTGTACTAAATTTTTAATTTAAAGTGGGCGGATTCATTAAGAAAGCCTGACAGTGGTCTCATCTGACTGACTGTGTCTGAACGTAGTGGAAAAGATGAAAGCAGAGGGCTCTGTCCACAGCTACACAACCTTTTGAGCTTGCAACACAGATCTGGAATAAAAATTGCAGTTATATCTAGGACTGTTGATAATCAACCTCACTTTTCAGTTTCCCTTCTTCCTTCTCAAACAATTTCCCAAGCAGTTTTAAATATGTGCTTCCATTTAATTGTTCCATTCCTGCAGTACATTGTGCTGGTCCCTGTTATCTGGATCAACCAGTATTTCTGTCATGATTCAAACTGCAATCGAACACCCCTCTCTCCAAAGAAATCCAAAGTAATATTGACTTGACCTTCAATCAACTGCATAGACTCCACATCTTTCAGTGGATGAAAGGCCTCCCCTGACAGCATAAGGATTCATACTCATTTTGATTTTAAGATGACTTATATTCTTCCTTCCTTTGCCAAAAGCAAGAAAAGGGAAAAAGTCACAACTAAAGCAGGGAAGATCAGGCAAAATCAGTTGAAAATCTTGTGTGCTGTCTCTCAAATTAAGATTCAACCAGTTGGTCTTCAGAGTTGCTTTTTACATTACAAAAGAAATTTTCTAAAAAAAAAGTGCTTTTTTTTTTTTTTTTAAATATTTTTATTTGAGCCACTGAAGAGCCCAGGCATCAAAGCCAGCTCAGGTTGTGCCTCACAAACTCACCAAGAGTTTCAGCCCGCCTCTTTGGTACTTCGCTGCAGAGACCATGTAGGAAACGCCCAGGAGAACCATCCAACCCCGTCAAGCCCAGACGGAGACTCTCGGCTGCCCGAAACTGCTGGTCTGCAGCAAGGTCCATTACCAGCAATTACACTTGTCTCAGCCTTGGATGGTGGAGGGAGAGACACTGAATCTTCTCACAGCTTCAGGAAGAGCTGGGCAAGATGCATCTACCCAAGAAATAGTTTGTCCAAGATTAAGCCCCTCCGCACTGCACACCGTTTTCCTTGGATTGAAGCACAACTGTTGTTGGCTACGGTTGGCCACACTGCAACAATTTTCAGTCGTGTCTGAACAACAGGGCATCCAGCTTGCTTCACTGACCCTGCCTGCTTAGCGAGGAAGGGACAAGGACAGCATCACCCTCAGACTGCCTAACATCACTACTTGAGGTACTTCGTGCATTGATGTAATCAGTGCATTGGTCACAGTGCTGTGATCAAACTTTGCTCTGGGTGACCATTAAATATTTCACAATCAAGAGAAAGGAGATAAGGCTTTATTTCTGCAATTTCCAATCCCTCTGCAAACGCTTGATACAATCAAATTGCTTCAGTCCAACTGATTCTGAACTCAAGCTAGCACCCACTAATACCTAACAAGAGAGCAGAGACTCCCATCCCCCTATTCTTTTTATGCCTGCCAGCAAGAAGACAGATTTATTTCTTTAGGATTAGCATTTTGCTATTGGAATGACTGGATATACCAGTGCTGTTGCAACAAATCAGCATAAACCATAATCTTGTTACAAGGCTATGGGACAGATTAATCCACTGAAAAATCCAGTTTGTTCCAAGTCAAGCTTTTCTCTAGCTGCAAAAACAGAGAGACAGCATCTCAGCAAGTCTTCAGAAAAACCTGTTTGACCTACTGCAGGGAAGAGGAGCACAAATATTTTAAATAAACACTAAGTGGAATTATGGTGCCACTGCCATTGATGGTAAATGCTCTGCTGACTTTAGCAATCTCACAGTTCGAACCTTGGCATCTTGCTTTCCTTGTGTTCATAAGAAAACTAGGCTGGGGGGGCGGGGGAAGAAGAAGAGTAACAACACAGATTTCATTGAGCTTTGTTTGTGTTTGTTTCAAGCCTTCAGAACAAACATCCCAGAATGAGAAACCTTACTTTTTATGAACTCAAGCCAAAAAAGCCAAAACACATCTTTCAACACAGACTGCTCTCCACCCCCACACAGGGGAAAAAAGCCACTCAGTACAACAACATCTTAACATTTGCATTCCAAAACACAGTAACTTTCTGCTGCTATCATAATTACTATTCTTATTAATGCTGAGCATCATCAGATGTAACTGCAGATTTGCTGTATCCTCACGACAGATTTAGCTGTAAGACTGATCCAACAGAACAGTCAATCACCATGATTACTTAGAAACCACCCTAGAAAGTCTCAGCAATTCTTTAAACTACTCCGATAACCTGCAACATGTTGAATAGTGCCAACTATTTATCATGGTATCTTATATTTGAGGGAAAAAGAAAATTAAAAAAAAACTTAGAATCACTCAATTAATTGAAAACTGAGATCCTTACGGAAGTCAGGATTTTTGAAGTCACCTAAGATCATAAATCTGAAACGTTAAGAATAATAGCAAAGAACGCCAAGTTTAACTACACTTAAAATGATCACAGGTTAGAAATATTGAGAAGGAGAAAGCTAAATGACTTTTCATTGCATGCAAGAGAGGTTCCAGCCTGGTTTAGTGTTGCCATAGAGAGGGAGAGAAAGGATTTATGTCGGTCTCATGTCTAGTTTAATTTCCATTTTGAATTCTCATGGCTAAAGTCAGGGAAAAAAAAAAAAAGATTTAAAATACTTATTTGCCCTGTGCAGTCAAAGCACCAGGTTTGGAAATGAGGAATCCAAAGAGTAGCTTTCATAAGCAGTCTGATAGGTACGGGTAAAGAGAACAACTGTGCTACCTGACCAAAAGAAAAACACAGCAGTAACGAGACTTCTGAGCAGCCTGCTGCCATCTAAATCAGCTCCTTTAAATACTCCATTAAGAGAGCCAAGGTTTTCTTTCATTAGAGGCAAGCATTCCTCATGCTAGAAAGCTCCTGCTCAGATGCATCTATAAATATTGTGAGGTCCGCTGGAGGATACGCTTCCAAGTGCCTGTTTAGCATCAGGTGCCTAGTTGGAGAAGCTTAATACTTAGAGGTGGGAGGTCAGCATTTAGCATTGCATTACATGCTTTTACTGGCTTCCTATTTATTTCCAAGCACAGATACAGAACGGTTGCTTTAATTGATAAAACTGAAGGCGGCTGCGCGCATTAGCTGCTGCAGAAGTTCTCTCCCCACATGCAATGGTTGGGAGTCTGGTCAGGGAGGTCTGGCTAAAGCTTCCCAGATTCAGGATGCCAATGAAGAAAATTTTAACCCTACCAACGCCATGGATTTAAGACCTAGAATTTGGTTCTAGATTGCCCTGGCAGACAGAAAAGCAGCCTATTCATTCAGACTTTTCCTGAGCACAGCATGAGAGCTGAGGAGCCCTCATTGACAGTTATTTATAATTAGATGATATTTTAAAATAGTATCCAAGTAAACATGCTTAGTTCTCTCATCATATATCCCAAGTCCTAAAGAGACACTATGCTGCTTTGTGTTGCGCAGTAGTGATCCCTGTTTGAACTTGGGGCATCTTGGACAAGCTCCCAATTAAAAATAAAGTAGCCCAAATGCAAGAACTGCTCAAGCATAGTTTTCTTTGGCTTTGAAAGAACTCATCATTACACTTTAATTGGCCTCTGATTTTTTTGCAGCCTGGGTTAAGGGTGGAATAAAAACAGCTGGAAGCGAGCAAAAGTTCAGCTCTGCTCTGAAGTTGGGTTGCCACCTGGCTGCTTGCCCAGTGGCCTGGCCCATCTCCCTGCACCCTTGGAGACCGTGCAGGCACTAATTGATTGTGCACACACGGCACCCCCTTGTTGGGGCTGCCATTGCCTTTGCATTTTAGCTATGTCCATCCTACCCCTTCTGCTCAACCTGGAAAAAAATCAGGTATCACTAATAAGAGCGTAATGCCTCTTCAAACACGGGCTGACTGCATACATGCACAGAGATTTTGGATGTTCAGCTGTCATTAGGCACCTGTTTGGGTACATCCTGGTACAGTAGGAGTATCTGAGCAATATGGGAATACTAACAAGAGGAATGCAATCAAAGCTGCACCTAACTCTTTTCTGATCAAGAACAGTCCTAATCCTGAATGCAATTTATTTCCATTGTTTCAGAGAAATCTACACTTGAACTGTAAGGTATAGAAAGAATGGCTTTGTTTTTAATAAAACATAAGGGATAAGTGAATAACATCCCTTTGATAATATTTGTATCATCTTAAGAAGGCACTGAAAGAAAAAAATAAAACCTCTCCTGTGAAGAGGAAAGCTTCTCCTTTTGGTGAGCAGCATGCAGAACACAGAGTGAAGAAAAGCCCATCATGCCTCAATTTCCCCTTGAGGGCACATTTATCTTTGCCCACAGGTCATTTGGTCTTAAGATATTTTGTTATATATTGACAGGAACCCAAATGATATTTGACAATGCAACCCATAAAACATACAACAGAAATACCTTTTCCTCCAGCTTGCCCTACATTCAGCTGCAGTGGTGTTACAGCCTTGCTGTTTGTCTACAGCCACATCCTGGGCTTGGTGACTGCAATAACACGCATGTGTAACAAGTCACATTTTGTATTTTCATATGGAACCCTATCATCTCTGAGTCACATACGCACCGATGCTTTCTATATTTTCCTGCTATGAGATGTAGCTTCACATGGAGACTAAGACAGAAAAAAAGTCTGACCATAATGAAATTACATAAATGCAACTCGGATAAGATCTTAGATATTACCCAATGTGTGTGGTTATAGCCCCCTTCAAAGAGGAAAAGGGGCATTTTGACCTTTTAATAAATAGAAGCCTGAACAAAAATGTTGAGAAAGAAGCACGAATAATTTAATGTTTTGGAAATCAGTCTTCCAACAAAGACATACACATAAGATTCTCCTTCCGGCTAGTCACATCATGTAACAAATGGACTAGGATTACTACTATTCTTACAAATACACAGCATTTCCACCCACTTTCTGCAAGTCAAGCAAGCAGTCAGTGCTGGCTGACAAAAGGAAGCACTACGTGCAAAGCCTACCAATTCATGTTTGAGCCTGCCAGCAAAGCTCCCTTTACTGAAGTTAAACCAAACAGCATGTCAACAGCAAAGTGTAAGGCTCCTCAGAGGGAGATCCCATGTTATCTGCACTGATATAAACCACCTCTCTGCAGCGAAGCCCAGAACACCTGTCTCCCTCTAACAGCAAATGAGCTGCAGTTCCAATTTCTGGTCTCAGTGACCAGAAACTTTCCAGTCTCTGGAAGTGTCTGAAATAACTTTCCCTGCTTGCTTTCTCACCTCTGGTAGCACACACACAGCTGACAGTCCTGGTACACGCACAGCCAAATATCATGCTGCTGTCTGGTCCAAGAAACACCCCGAATTCCTCCAAGTTGAGGGAAAAGAAGGAGGCATGGAGGGAAGGGACGAGGGCATGGAGGGAAGGGACGAGGGCATGGAGGGAAGGGACGAGGGCATGGAGGGATGGAGAAGCAGAGTTTGCACAGGAGCTGTAAGAAGCTGGAGGACAGGACAAGAACACAACAGCAACGTGCCAGTAATGCTGGAAGAGATGAAAGGAAGGACTATCCTATCAAGGAAGGCAAGAAAGGATAACAGAAAAACAGAAACAGCTCCTCGCACTGCTCCATTCTGCTGCTGCTAGACAGTACTGAGGGTTTTACCTTACAGCGACTTTGGAAACGACTGCAGATAACTTGCAACACTTCCTGGAAGCCCACAAGGGCAGGACAGTAGCCTGGGGGATGGACTGAATGGTGCAGACTGGAGCCAAGGGCTCCCTGAATCCAGCCATGCCCGGAAGGGACCCACTGAAAGACGCAACAGGGAAGCTGGACAAGAAGAAAAGATCTGTGCACACGTGCCTTTTTTCCCTCCCTCTTAGATAAAAGGTTTCCTTCATCTTCCCTCCCCAATCTTCCCTCTTTCATCTCCAAAATGGTGAGGTGCCAGGAAGCAACAAGAACAGTCAGTGCTTGCTTTTAGTGGGGCAAATAAGTAAAATTGCCAGTTGGAACAACAACAACAAAAAAAGTTGCAAATAGAAAAACAAACATGAGAGGGGGTATCCGAGCATTTGTGGATTACTTTGAAATAGTTTCTGGAAGTAATTTAGTAACTGAGTGTTTGGACTGTAGGACTCTTACAAGCCCAGCTGCAAGGCGAGCGTGCTGCGTCAGCCCGGCAGCCCAGCTTGCTGCAGCGCTCAGCAGCAGCCCCGGCAGCACGACGAGGGGGGGAACGCTCAGAGAAGGCCAGCAGGCACAATTTTGAAACGACTGCTTAGGGTACACACAGGGACCTTCCTCCGCTCGCACCCTCGGGGCGGTCTTGGGTGCACAGTGTCTCCGTACAACTGGCTTGGTCTGCAAATGTCTGTAGGATTTGGCAATTCTTGCTCCCCACCTGCAACCTTTGTAACATCTCTATGCTCGTTTCTCCCACTTACAGTCAGCCACTGCAGTAGCTGTGGGTGTTCATGCCTTGTACGAGCTAAATGCAGCTACCTCACTCCCCTCCCCCTCCCCAGCAGACGCTCCACCAACCTCTTCCTGAAGACCAAGTTTCTGACCACTCCTTTGCACAAACTGAACACCAAAGCAAACTACGGGATGAGGAGGCCGGACTCCAAATCCTCCCCACCCCCAGGAAGACATTTCAACCCCCCAGCACGCAGCACCGAGCCTGATGGGGCGATACACCATGCAGCAGCAGCACAGGAGATACCGAGACAGAGCAGCTCTTCTTGCTGATGCAACGCCTCAGCCAAGCGTGCAGATGCTCTGGCAAAGCTGCGATATTAACAGTTTTATGCTGACGTGCATACCGCCAGAGACTGCAAAGCCCCGATCCTCAGCAAAGACACGCTCTTCAATCTGCTTATGCACCTCAATTTTAAATTTCTGCACTGGGCCTTCAGATTAGCAGATCTGGCTTACAGGTGAAGGTGCAGTGAAGTTACCTCCACAAGTTCTTCGTACTGTAAATGCTATGAAAATCGCAGACCTCAAATGCTATGTAAAACTTGTTCCAAAGGGAAGCACCATTAAAAGCAAAAATTTCAGACTTGAAATATTGGCTGACTGAGTTTTATGAAGGTTGGTTTTGAGTCATATGCAATCCACATTAAGATGATGAATATTTTCCTATAGGGGAGAGACTTAAGCTGCCCTAATCCAACCAACTTGTTTCTCCTAATGCCAAAAGGAAATACAGCAACACCCATGCCCTTCGCTGCTGACAAACCACCGCTGGAATGACTGGAACATGCTGTGGCTCTTCCCACAACTTCCATCGAATCCTGGAGCATCAAACCACGTCCAATATCCTCCAGCACTTCGTCTTGGCATACTCCCTGGAGTTGCCTTCGCTGGGCTATTACAGGGAGTGCCAGTTCACGTAACAACCGAAGCCAGGAACACCTAGTCCCAGAACAGCACTTACGGACAAAGCATAAAACAACAAAACCCTTCTTTCCTATGCTAGACTTGTACCATTCCTTACTACCATATCTTGCGACAGCAGCATATGATTCATCACACCACATTTATTTTAAGATTAAGGGTTTTACTAACTGTTCAAGACACCTTAATTCCTTTGATTTTATGTATATCTTGTACCTTATCTGAAAGCTACCTGTAATTTAAATGGAAAAAAAAAAAAAAGAGAAGAAAAGCCAAGGCACTAAGCTTCCTCTAGGACTTTATCTATGGATTTAAAGTTATAGCACTTGAATTCCAGTTAAGAAAAGACTAATGGTGTTTCACCTTCCAACACCTGAACTACAGAATTATCCAGGAAGAGTTTGTCCAGATATGTACATAAAGGCTTTACTAACAGAGTCAAAACTTTAGAAATTGAAACAAAGAGCTGTAAGTTTCATACCTTGTACGGCAGAAATAAGAGCAAGGCAACTATTTTGCATCTTAGCAGCCCTACCACACTAACAAGTGTAGTGCAAATGGCATACTGGTTAAAGAACACACAGTACATCCTATTGTACATTAAATCATTGCCAAACATGAAGGCAGCTCAAAGAAATCATGGATTTTTAGGTGTAAAACGGGTATGCTGCTGAACTCTTATTTACCTCATTGGAAGCCTGTGCCACTCCTGGGAATAGGTGTTGCCAAGTTACTGGCCTCCATCTCCAAGAGGGCACTATAATCTTCACAGACACCATTCAGTAGTTGCAGATTTTAAATGAATTAAAAGCTTTTTCACTGAAATGTTCCTGGAACACATCTCTGCCAGCACGAAAAAAGAAAAAAAAACCAACCAAAACAAAAACCCAGGAGCAGTGGTTAGTGGCAACCTGTGAACTGCTTTTTCATTCAATTGTCTTGATGGAAACAGCAGACCGCAAGGTAAAGGAGGAAAGAAGAGGAAGCAAGGAGGAGATGCTTCTGAGATTATACTTTAATGGCAGAACACACAGTATAAACAGCTGGAGTTTCAAAGCTGCTTAGCACGTAAGGAAGAAATCAAGCCATGTGGATACACCATATCTTGAGGATTTTTGCCTTCGAATCAGAGACACTTGTCTGTCTGCCCAAGAGATGAGAACTGTCACCTACCACACCACAGTACACAACAGATGGCCACACCTAGAGCAGGAAATCAGATCACCACCATTGCCCAGGGTCTGAGCATATCTGAAACCTCTTTCTTGTTCCGCTCAAAAGCTTTGCCCTACCCCCACGATTCCTTTTAAAGATTTATTCAATAGCAGACTACTGAGACACCCTGCACTAGCTTCTCGAAAGAAGGAGGTCATTCAAGACAATTAAAGCACGGATAGCAGCATTCAGACCTTAAAAGAAAAAGTCTCTTCGTAGTTTCAAAGTATTGTTCAGCTGCATAGATAACCCGCATTTGTAGAGTGACGCAATACGAAATTTTCATTATGTACATGGCCACGCTGTTCTGCTGAGTACGATGTTCTTTGATAAGCTGTGAGGGTGCTCAGTTTCCAGATATTTGGAACTGGAATAAGCCCTACAGTAATGCACTGCAGGGAACAATAGTCCCATGAACGTGGCTGGGGTAGGCAGATGTCACGGTGAAGTTTTGAAATGGGAGAGAAAAAAAGAACCTGAAATAAAACAAATAAATAAGTAAATAAAATCTCTTCATCCCCAGGAGCAATAGCAGCACGAACTCACTGCTGATACTCACAAGAGTTCACTCACGGGTAAGAAAGAAGAAATCGCCCTTTAAATTTGTTACCTGTTTTATAGATTTTTCCTTTCTTTATAGCCGCTAATTCTGTCATTTCATCTTACAACAGCCACACATTTACAATGCATAGATAAGAATTTCCTTTGGAGTCTCAGCAGCTCATCGTGATCCATGGTCTCCCTTCCAGTAAAGTTCAGCGTGGTTTCCCCACCATGCACAGTAGGGAATCACTTTTCTATGAATTGCGGATAAGTGCCACTATGTTCGACCCCACGAGCACCAGTTTTCACAACGCCTTCTTTTTTTTAGAGCATGTATATCCCTTGTGGGGGAGGAAAAAAAAAAAAAAAAAAAAAGGACCACATGCCCTCTTAATCCCAGAGACTTTAGTCTTTGTACACAAGCTGTGAATTTCTGTGAACTCTTCTAGTACATACCCAGTCAATGGGTGAAAACTACCTACTAGCAAAGGCTGCTCTTTGCTTGTGGAACCACAGCAACAGCGGCTGGGGGGAGTCACGCTAAGAAAAAGGAAGACAGACTCTTGGAGTCCGAAGGGAGCAGTGAGCTTACGAAGAAAAGCTCGGCCTGAAGGTCAGCTCTATGCAAAGCAGTATTTTCCAGATCTTAACCTTGACAGCATTTCTCTTTTACCATCCAAAATTATCCTTAGAAAAATAATTACCAGAAATTTAAAGCCCTGAGATAATCACGCACAACACCATTTCAGCATTAGCAACAAAATACAGTCATAGCTTCGCTTTTAGCCTTTTCTACTGATGATCTGAAGACAGCCAACCCAAGTCTCATGCGCATCCGCGTTTTCTCAGAGACTGGCGACGCTCACCTTTTGCCCTGTTGCAACAACCACACTCCGATAAGATCTCTTTCTGCTGTGGGTTCCCAGAACGAAATCTTTTCCCTACTGCACCCACCCACAAGCCTCTCGGTGTCACCGGGGTGGGATTCAGCTGTGACAACGCAGATCAGGATGGCGGGGGGTGGGGGGAGGACAGGAAAAACACAGCACAAAGCTCACTCCTCTCTTGCTCTTCGAGTCTTGCTTCTTTTCATCTGAAACAGCCCACTCAGTGAATTCCACAGCATGAGATAAAGTCCATTCATTTTCTTTGGTATGGTGTTTAGCACTCTTCTAGCAGTTTTGTGTTTGAGTTATTCTCTAGAAATATTTAAGCCGTTACATATGTTGGAAAAAAAAACCCATAGAAAAAACATTTGCTTCCTCTCAAGAGCGACAGCTTTTTTTTTCTGCAGTCTATTTGTTCAATTAATGTAACAATATTCACCAGCAAAATATTAAAACACACGAACAGACTAAAACAAACAAAACTTGACTTATGACTTAGCAGCATCCAAAAGCATGATTTGGAATACAACTAGTCTTAAAATTTCATCTGAAAAAACAGAGTTGACATATTTATCATTCCTAGATGGATAAGGTAGGCACTGTTGCCTAACCACTTCCAACTGTATCTTGATGTAACGACAGACTACTTCCTCCCATTCCCCCTTTATCCCATACCATCAAGAAAACCCCTCCGTTCTTAGCAGAGGACCAAATGTAGTGTGCATAAATATTTCATAACTTCATCTTGTCAAGAAATCAAACTGAACTACTTAAGGGCATTCTTCCAGGAGCTGCTCATCCAAACTCGAAGAATAAAACTGCATTCATCATACCCATTTTCTCCCTTCAAACTGAAAGGCCTGAAGGCAAAGCAACAGTGAAAAACTAGAGATCTTGTGTGGGTGTCATCTAAGAACATCATCCACTGAATGATAAACTCCATTAAGAAACATAGAAACAACACAGTAAAACTGACATTTTCTGAAGAATCTACATCTCCAGTTTTTCAATCCTCTTCTACATCCTGGTCCTCCAGAAGAAACAAATTCTGGCTTTCACAAAACCTCACGATGACTGAAACAACCAGCCTAGAAACAACCTGCTGCTACAGACAGAGAAGCCAACCACGAAACCAAAAGGTGACTGAAGACAGACATCTACAGGTGGTTTCATTTCCAACAGCATGAAACGCAGGCAGCTTCCACTGATCCGGAGAGGAATTCAGCACCTAAAGAAGAGACGAGGCCATTTCTGTGCAACTGAACCCTGGCCTGTTGATGAGTATCCGCAGGCTGTTCCTGCAGCGGTGCGGAGAAGACAAGAGCTGCATCCTGACAGAACTGTCCCAAGACAGAACTACAGGCCGGTCAGCCTGACCTCG